>NC_142521.1:11475000-11775000 GCF_964205215.1 Stylophora pistillata | reverse complement strand
GGGATGCCAAGAGAGAAAAAGAGGAAATTGAGAAAGCTGAAAAAATTTTACAAAATAAAATTGAAAATTCGTTTAAAACATCATTAGATCTTACATGAAGAAATTATGCTTAACATGCCATATGCATGATTACAGGAATTAGCTTACATCAACAGGCCTCTCTGTAAGTATACATATTTATTCTTGGGTTTCAGGTGACGTCACAAGCTTTGCTGAAGTTAGTGTCCGCCATGTTGGTGTCCCTCGGGTGTCAAATTTATGAATAATTAGTCGATTTCTATGGTGAAGCCTTAGCTCTCTTATCGCCGTATTATTTCCCCAAGTACATGAATATCCAGAAAGAAAAAAGCGATAAAAGTATCTGGCATTCATCTTAAGGTATCCCAGTGCTCTCTGAGTTTGCCGAAAGCTTAGAGAAGGTGTAGTCTGATCGTCCGGGTGAGTGTAGTCCTGAGAAGGACTGTTGTCGGTGGTAGTGACTGACGTTTCGACAACCTGTGCGGAAGTCACTTGAGTCTTACAGCCAATAACATCACGGCAAAACCGACCGATCATTTTACACGAACTGGAATAAGAACATTCTACTGACAATAATCATTAACTTGACTCTGATGATGACTTCCGCACAGGTTGTTGAAACGTCAGTCACTACCACCGACAACAGTCCTTCTCAGGACTACACTCACCCGGACGATCAGGCTACACCTTCACATGTTACCCCCGGGTTCAAGCCATTTACTGCAGAAAGCTTAGAGAGTTGGAAGGAAAGATGTTTGCAAAAGATCTCGGTCATCGGGGTTGACCCTGCAAGCATACCAGCCGAGAAGTTCAGTCCAAAATACTTGCCTCCTGTGGAAGTGTCGGACTTGCTGAGTTACCTCGTTCTTGAGACCAGCTTCTACACCAAGAAGCAGTTCAAGGCGTTCAAGAGTCTAGAGGCGTTTAATCAAATGGTGTCGGGATTTGTAACCTCAGTTGTAGGCAAAGTTAAATCGCCGGCAAGTATGTCGTGAGAGCACGAGTTTGGCATTCACAGCATATGAATGATCCTTTAGTGAACATTTGGGTCATTTCCGAAAACGATGGGACTATTTTGTCAGCCCTTTGCTTGGGGTGCAAAGCTGGACTGGCTGAGTCATGCTCACACATCGCGAGTGTTTTATTTTATGTTAGAGGCAACTACTCGAATTCATGGCAAGCTCGCTGGGTGTCACGAAAACTCAGACACCGAAAACTCAGTTCCCTCGAAGTGTTCTCCAAGCTTCCGAAGTGCTCCATAATTCGATAGTGCATAGCATAAAGCATGAACCAATTTTTTTATGACATAACCGGTGGAATAATGCAACAAATCCGACGCGAAAGACGGACAACAATATCAAGAGTGATTCTTCAGTGAAGCGAATTGTGACGGCGCTGATGCCGAGTCTTCTTTCCCCGCGTTGTTTTTCACTTTCTGCCTCATTTAAGAACTCTAGCCCAAGGGTCGCAAAATTGTCTTCGTTTTGGGACTGGTGGGCCGAGTCTCTGTTTGTATCCATTATTATCGCGAAATATTTAAGAATTTTAACAGAGCAACAACAAGGATCTGTGCGACGAAGTACAAAAAATTAAAGTAAACAAACGTCCCTTTCCGCTCGTCAAAATCACGCCACATTTTAATACTTTGGTGTTGGAGCGAGCGCATTTGATCCAGTTAACTGTGAATGAAAAGCTCAAAATTAACGGGAAAAATGGAGGAAATCTAAGGTAAATGAAGACTTGTGTCACTCTAAAATGTTTTAATACTCAACCATCGGACGATTTTGCGAAACGTGCAACTTGCGGCCTTGTTTTTGCTGCTTCAGTTGGATCAAGACCCAAAAGGTCAAAATACACGCGGATTTACCAGGATTGATCATGAGTCGAGTTTATCTCTTGAATTTTCGAGGGGTCTGAGTTTTCGGGGTGGGAGTTTTCGTGACACCCCAAGCTTGCTTGCACTCAGGTAAAATGCTCATGGATTTTGCCGACATATGTCAATGAAGTGCCGTATGCGAGGGCTAAAGACATCGATTTCTCATCGGCTAAGAAGTTCAAAGAAAAGCTCGACCAAAAAATCGAGGATCAGCAACAGCCGCAAGCCTCGAACCATACAAACACTTCTAGTTCCTCGTGTTCTTCCCCTTGATTTGTAATGATCTTAGGTATAGCGCATTAGATCATATATCTAATGAATTTTGCGCTATAGAAATAATACAATTATTAAATTATTATACGAAAAAATCCTTAGTCTTTATGCTTTCCACTTTTGCTCGAACAGCCAACAACAATGCATAAAACCATCCCTTCTTTCTCACATGAACTCTTCGTTAGTTACGGTTTGTTTACGCTCGAGGTACACCAAGATGGCGGATAGTAACCGTTGCTAAGGTATTGGTCACGTGGATGAAACCCAAGGATTATTTTTATTACAAATTACTTAAAATTGAATAAATTTCGTTCTTTATTGACCAATGGCAAACAGATAAACGAGTTACAGAAACAAAACTGGATCAATTAAGTTTTTTTTAAGGGTAAATAAAAGATATTTTAAAATGCCCATAATACTTTTAAAACATCAAGCTTCGTTTTAATGTCCAAATTATTGACCAAAACGATCATGAACATGACCCTTAGGTGGGGCGTAAATAGAAAGTGACTTTCAAATGCACTAAAAAAATCACATGAACTGCTCGTGTATTGCGTGACTCATGATTACTCTATGACACATGACCCTTGGGTGAGCGTAAATAGAATGTGATTTTGTAATGCGCTAAAAATCACGTGAGCTGTTCGTGTATTGCGTGACTCATGACTACACATTCTTTTTTGAAAAGCTTTCAGCAGTATTTCGAGTTTTTGTACATTATTTGGAACCGGCTAGTACAGCCGAATAATATCTATTATCATACCGCTGGCAGTACCCATGGGTAAAATGAAGCGAATCACGTGTGATTGCCCGCTTCAATCCCGCGCAAAAAAAAGAACGCAGAAAAGACCTCGGCTGATATCCTGCCATGTTGACCTCACGCTTGGTCAATAACACATATGTCTTCGAGTGTTTGCTTGGATATTGACCCCAACGGCCTCCTCGCACGATCCCGTGTGGGGGTGTTACGAAAACAAAGACGTAAGACCGGTCTTCGTTTTCGTACTACGAAAACGAAAACCCCCGGTCTTCGTTTTCGTAGTACGAAAACAAAGACCCTGTAAACAGAAAACCGTAGAAATTGCAACTTATACACACATCAAACAGCAACAACGCTTAGGCCATATAATACATTACACTTCACGCGTTTCTTCCCTTTATTATCCGTATTATTATACTGCCCGTCTTGTCTGTTCTGTTTCGCTATGCGTGCCAATTTGGTGTTGATATTCTCGAGGGTTTCCCCAGGTAAACTTACAACACATATTATTATTCTGGAACAGCAGGCAGAATTCGAACGCTAGCCGCCTTTGATTTATAGTTAGCATTGCGTGACAGAATAACAGAGAAGGCGTTCTGTACGGGAAAAATTACTCTTGGGTTCTGTCGATAAATAATCAATTTCTACTGTATTTCGTAGCTAAAATCGATTCTGACGGTCGTTGAGCTTTCTCTGCTGGAAAA
Source organism: Stylophora pistillata (assembly GCF_964205215.1). Taxonomy (NCBI): domain Eukaryota; kingdom Metazoa; phylum Cnidaria; class Anthozoa; order Scleractinia; family Pocilloporidae; genus Stylophora; species Stylophora pistillata. Next base: position 11,771,369 of record NC_142521.1, on the reverse strand, counting down.
TTCTCGTTAAAAAGTAAGCAATTCTTTTGGCTAATGCAGGGTCTTCGTTTTCGTACGTTCAACACTGTGGTTATACTGGCGAACTCCGGTGCACAACACCACGTGTCTGCGGCATCGGGAACGCGACATTATACCTTAGCACCCATAGTTTAGGTTCAAAAAGTAAATGGTTCAGTTGTTGCGTGCATACGTCGTGCGTCACGCAAATAAGAGTCACGCTTTCGTTTTCTTGATGACGTTCATAAGCGCGTTGATTTTGCGTCATATCGGAACAAATCCGACAATGGCGGCGGTGGAAAACCCTGAGAATGAAGGCTCTCCCGAGGAAATACCGGAAAAGCGACCAACGTTATTTAATAGGGTGAAGGCAGTAGTTTTTAAGAACTTTTTGTCCATCAGCTTAGTTTTTTTCGTAGCTCTAGGAATTTTGGCTCCAGAACCCGGCGTCTTCTTCAGCGAACTACCAACCCACTATGTCTGCGTCGTTGGACTCTTTCTTCACAGTGGACTCAAACTTAAAACAGGAGAAGTGAAAGACGCTTTTAAAGCGTTCAAGGCTATGATCTGGGGTGTTATTTGTATTTTGCTGATTACGCCGATTATTGGCGGACATTTAACTGGATTGTTGCCGTACACTGTCACAAAAGGCCATGCCACGACAAACGGCTTTGACGTGAATGAAAATAATTCTTCGAATGGAAGTTCTTCATCCACTGAGAAACACTCAGTGGGTAGTTCAATACTTGGTCCAGTGTTGTTTCAAATAGGAATGCAGATTTATTTCATTGTGCCGTGTACGATCTCGGCCGGTGTAATCTTGGTGAGTTAAAAACATCTTCCATGAAGTGATAGGGAATTTTTATGGAACCCAGCTGCAGAATAGCGGGGTAGTTATTATTATTATTTTTTTTTTTTCTCAAGGAGATTGTGATTTAAAAAAGCTGAAAAATCTGACCCTGATCCAACATTTTGTCAAAGATGACAATGATCAATTAGACTAATCAAGAGGTCTGGTTTCGAGACCTGGCGGGGTAAATGTGTTGGGTTCTCGGGCAAAACAGGATTATAAATGGTACAGGCAAATTGTCTGATGAAATGCTGGAAGGAGGAGGGTAACCTTGCAATGGACTAGCATCCCATCCAGTTACTCCTTGTAACTTCATGCTTAGGAAACAGGATGGAAAGATTTCCATATAACCCCATATATCAATTATGCATTCCATTTCATCAAGACTAAATATAAAGGTTTCTTTGCAACACTCTATTTAACAAATGGTAAACACCACAGCGTACACTATTGAGTTATGGATGCACGCGGGAGGTTGCTAAGCACGAAAGAAGCGTAAGAGTCGCTCGAGGCGATAGCTGAGAGCGACTCTAGCTTCCTGAGTGCTTAGCAAACCTCCCAAGTGCATCCATAACTCAATAGTGTACGCTGTGGTGTTTACCATTTGTTTTATAACATAACATTGATACATTGTAGCTAAAGAGTTCCCTTTTATTTAACAAATCTTACGCGACCAGAAAAAAACAAGCACGCGCGGAAGAATAGTCTTTGCATTTACTCACGTCAGCAGCGTACACCCATGGGCAAATGGGGGACGCTAAATTGACCAATCAGAGCGCGCGCTTTACTTTGGTTATGTTATAAGCATAATTGATGTATGGGGTTATATGGAAATCTTGCCAACAGGATTAAGATTCAGCTGGGGTTGGCCATTTGGCTTGAATACAGACTTTACCTTCACCTGTTAATTTCCAATTTTTGAAGGGGTGCATGACGAAAGCATCGAGTTTTTGTATTCCTAAAACCTTTATGGGGTGGGGATGAAAAATGGAACCTCTTTTTTGGGCTAGGAGAACATGTCCACCTTTATAGATCTATATGGAAATTGGGCAAAAAGCTTCCAAAGGATATTGTTCTTATTTACAAGAAAGAAACCATAATGCATTAACCGGCATTTTTCCTTCAGAAACCTCATAAACAGGAAAACAGCAAAATAATGAAATACAAGGAGACCTCATTTTATCTGAAAATCCAAAGCAGTAACTCTTGAGCTGTCTAGAATTGAGTTAAAAAGTGTCTTTTATCTAACTTGGGCTGAGTGAATAATAGAGTGACATAAACACCACCAGAATAAACATGTGATCAACATGTGATTAACAAATGTTCAACATGGAATCAACATGACAAACGTTTTGTGAAGTGCATATGAAACAAATAAGCCAAAATTTACTCCATTTTTGAAATGCAACCGCCCCACATTTGTAAGTTTGATATGCTGACTGTTTTCACCAATTAAAGTACCAGTAGGCTGGGAAGCAATTGTCTCACTGGAGGCAGTTACTTGCTTTATAAGTTATCAACAAAGAGTTTCCAAAACAAAATTAGGATCAAGATACTGATTAAGGTTAAGTGTTCAAGTTTTAGATTATGTTTTTTTCCTTCAACAGACAGCTCAAGCTGGGGGTGCTGTAGCATTATCTGTACTGCTCACAGTGTTTTGTAATTTGGCAGCTGTATTCACTGTTCCGCCTCTTGTGGCCTGGATAATAAATTTTGAGGATGTCCAGCTGGATCCTGTTAAACTTTTGATTAAACTGTTGCTGACTGTGCTTCTCCCCTTGTTGGTAGGTATTGTTAGAAGCAAAAGTGTAGTAATGCGGAGAAAATTGTTTGAATTTATGTGAAATTCTTGGTGCTTAAGTTAAAAGAACTTAATGGCCAATAGAAGGGTGGCAAAGGGAGGATCTTGATCCCTTTTTTTTTTTTAACAAAAATTCATGTGTCATGTATTTAAGAGGGAAAACTACAAATCTCTCATCTTGTGTACAAGTTTTCTGGAAAATCTTAACGTGTTCAGGAAATGGTAGGAAAAACTTATGGGTCATGTATATGTTGTAGTTCAACTATTTTTATCCTTGGTTCAAATTTTATTTTCCTTTGTTTCAAACTCATTATCATACATTAACATGACCGGGAACAAAGGAAAATAAAATTTGAACCAAGGATAAAATTGAACTACAACATATATTTCAGCGGGCAAATCATGGTTCATAAATTCACAGTTCATGCTTGCCTTTCTTTTAAGATTTATGCATCACATTAATTTTGGCCTTGATCACATGTCACAAAGAAACCTTTTACCACCTTGATAGTAAGGAAACTTTATATTGAGATCTTAGGAGTGAAAGTATTAAACAATGACAGATTCATCATAAAGACAAAAGATTATTACAACAACAACAACAACAACAACAAACACTTTATTTACCGAGGGTAAAATACATTATTACCAGTTACCCGGTAGTTTACATAATGGCCCCCAACAAATCCTACTAAATATAAAAATATCTAAAAAAAAATTCATAATACTAAAAATTGTACTTAAAACATCCCACTGATCTCAAAATGCTCTGTTGAGGTATTTTCTTTAATAAAATTTTTCAATAACGTTATCTTAAAATTTGAGGGAGAAGTTATTTTTCTAAAAGAGTTACCTAGTTTATTCCATAGCCTACATGCACTTGAGTGGAAAGTTCTAAGCCCTGAGTTTCTTTTACAAGATGGTGTTAGATCATCATTACAGATAGCAGATCTAGTACAATAACCATGTATAGATCTGACATATTTAAAATATGAACTCAAATATTCAGGACAATGACCTTGGCTAACTTTATGTAGCATACAAAGTTTTCTAACGCGTACAATGTCATCAATAGGTAACCAGCCTAATTTATTAAAAAGTTCAACGGAACTATCATTGATGGTGGCGTCCAAAATTAATCTCCCGCATCGTTTTTGTACTTGTAACAACCTTTGAAGGTTTTCAACCAAACAATTGCCCCAAACAGTACAACAGTACTCAAGAATTGGCTTAATGAGAGCATTATATAACATTTTTCTACATTCAATAGTTAAATACACTTTTGCCCTCTTGAGGAGAAATATCCTAGAGTTTAACTTTTTTATAAGATAATCAATGTGTAGGTCCCAGGAAAGATAGGGATCAATCACAACACCGAGAAGTTTTTCTCCAGCTGATTCCTCAAGTCTTACGTTGTCCAAGAAAAGCTCCAACGTAGTTATTTCACTGTGACAAAGTTTTTTTGCAGTACCAATTAGTAAGTACTTAAAAAGAACTGCAGAAGAGTTTTGTTATTTGACTAGTTGTTTGCATTGCTTTTAATGTCTGCAAGATGAACAGATGTCATGTTTTGTGACATTTTCTTTTGGAAAAAGAGAGTTTTTTTAGGGGAGAAAAGTGGTAAATCTGGAATAAGCAGGAAAGGTTCATCTTGCTTGTGAAGACCAAAGCACAGCATGTGCTAGTTTATATCTTTGCACACAGACAAACATTTCACACACACACACACTTCCAACATCTCATTAATTAGTAACTTTCCTTGCTGTATGCCATACAGTTCTTATCATTTTAGTTCAGAGACTCCATTTTTGTACAGACTAATAACTGCCTAATTGATATTTTTCCTCATTCTCACTACTTGCCAACTTCAATGTTCAATGAAATATGAGAAAATCAATCTCACAGTCTTCATAAACTACTTCCAAGCAAATACCAACCTGGCTACTATCTGAGAGAACAAAGAACATTGTTTTATTCGTCTGAGGTCTAAAACTGAAAGGTGCAAGAATAGTTTTCTTTTAAGTTACGGTTATTGTAGGTGATAGTTAGATATTATTTCGTTTCTTACTTTACATGGGAATTCAATGCATGTTTGTGAATTTGTCATTCTGCAACATTTTTTAACAAGTAAATTAACTAATTAGTTGTAATTTAGTAAGTTAGAGATTTTGCATTTGTGAACCTCATCGCAATTCAGCTCTTGGCTGCAAGTTTTTTAAGGTGAATAAACTATCTATCTATCTATCTCCATATTGTATTGATATTGTAAGGAGAACTTCTGTCTTTATAACTCCTGGGAGTTTAAGGTGACTTTCACTGCCCAGGCTAATATAAACTTTTCAATATTTTGCTCTACACAGGTTGGCAAGGGTTTAAGATACATACCCCATGTGAAGCCATGTGTTAAGAAATACTCCAATACACTGAAAGTGATCAGCATCATACTATTAACCATGATTCCCTGGCTGAAGGTCAGTCAAGCAAGTGCACAAAAAGCTTTCACTGGGATCTCTGTTGGAAGCCTTTTTGCTGTTGTTGGATGGGGCCTGGCAATGCACCTTCTCTTTATCATCATCGTCATTTTTCCATGTTTTCTTTTGAAACTGGAAAAACCTGTTCTCAAGTCAGTTGTGATAATGGCCAGTCAAAAATCCCTGGCAGTTGCAGTAACAATAGCTGGTTTTCTTCCATTTACACAAGCTGAACAAGGTTTGCTAAGCTTGCCACTGATTTTAATTCATCTTGGAATTCTTGTGGCTGATTCAGTGTGGGCATCTTGGTGGATTTCATGGGATGCCAAGAAAGAAAAAGAGAAAGCTGACCCTGGAGATGTGACTACCAATCTAGCATCTGATAGTGAGCTTGATGATTTGTCCTGTAAAGAAAATCCACAGCTACATGTTTCATCTGTTTAATGGCATAACTGAAATAGCTCTGAGTTGAAATTATGACTCTTATAAGGCCAGTTAAGTTTGGCATTAAATTCCAGACTGATATATATTGACATCATTAGGAAGTGATATAATGAATCAATTAGTAGTGTTACTACTCCCCCCTGGATGGGAAGCTAGTCCATCACAATATTGCCTCCCTCCCCCCCCCTCCCTCCACCAGCATTTCATGACACTATGCTTGTACTCATTTACACTCCTGGGCAGAGATAGACACTGTGAGAGTGAAGTGTTTTGCCCAAGATAACAGGAAATTGACTCGGCCAGGTCTCGAAACCCAAACTACTCAATCTGGAGTCCACTAACATATAGTCCAGCATGTCTCCCACACCTTAACTCTCAAGGTGATTTTTTTGCCTCTGCTCTACATGTAGCTGCTGTACATTTCCATGTGAGTTTGTATTAAGAGGTTGGTGTTAGATCAAGATGATAATTCTTAACTGATACGTTTGAGTAGTCTCTTTACCTGGACAATGTAGGGATAATTATCTCAGCGAGGAATTACATGTTAATCGCTTTTGGTAGTTAAAGGGTTAACAAGGAGGAGTTTAAATGATCATTTTTTTTTTTTGTTATTATAATTATTTTTAGTAATCTATTGTGGGGCAATGTCTATGAGTGTGTCTCTTTTGTGTCGAACAAAAGAAGCCTTTTTCAGAAATTAATTATTTATTTTCCATTCAACTTTGCCTTCCATTTCATTACAGCATGTGCAAAGTAAAGACTTCCATGTCAAAATTTAGGAAAATTTCATAACAGAACAAATAATTATTCATTTTATTTATCAATAATAGTTATCACTCTAAAAAAATACTTTGACATCTATTATGACCTTACTTCATTGCAGTCTTCAAAGTATGTTTATTTATTATAGAGAGCAATGCAATAATGCACTTTCAATTTACAATTTTTGGTTGTGATTATAAAATTTCCTATTCTAATGATAAAACATGTCAGATCAATCTCGTTAATAAAGATAAATAATTCAAACTTATTATTATCATGATATTATCAATATGTAGTAATAAATTAACGGCAGTATCACAACCATGCATAGTGGATGTAATTGTATTTAATCAATTTATTAAATTTTGGGGGGATTTGGTGATACACTGGGCTGAATTTATATTTGTAATTTTGCATGTTTCATGTATGTTGAGAATTGATCTGGTTTAAAAGACAAGGGAATGGAACCCAATTCAATGTTTTTCTAATGTCCATGTTGACTGTAGATCTGGAAATTGAATGCATACATGGTGTGAAACAGTTATACCAACTTTACAAAATCCAATTTAAGGGACTGTTTTCTCGTCAGTTGACAACCCAAACTTTGTAATTGGATGAGTGATTTTCCATTTTTGTACATCATTTGTCAAACCATTATCAGGTGAACTATTACAGTTTGTAAAACCAAGAGAAGGTAAAAAAGATGCCACATGTTTGGCAATCCCAAGACAAGCAGACAACCCAGTTGAGCGAATGCCACCCACTGTGATCCATGCTTTATCTGGTTGACACTCAATGCAGTAGTCTTTAAACTCTGTTGCAGGCCGCAGACCTGCATACGTCCCAATCACAGAATGTTCTTTGAGTGATGGAAGAATGCTCTGTGCTTGTTTAATTAAGGTGTCAATAACTGTCCTGTCAATCTCTGCATTGCAGCGATCTGCTTGGTCTTCTGCTGTGGGCCCAACTATTATGTTACCATAGACTGTTGGAAAAACAAGAACCCCTTTAGTTTTTGGTGTAGGTACAGGAAAGACAATTGAGTTCAAAAGTTTGCCTGCAGACTTGTCAAACACAGCATACTGTCCTTTCCGAGGTTTGATGGTAAATGGACTTTGTCTGTGTATTGTTTCTAGCGCATCACCATATAAGCCAGCACAATTGACTACAACTGAAGCCATGATTGGACCTTTAGATGTTGACAGCTGCCAATCCCTCCCTTGCCTTTTCCCGTCAATCACGTGACAGTTGGTTAGAATAGTTGCGTTCTGTGCCAGAGCTAAGCTGGCCAACGTAACGGGAATTCTCCATGGATCCACAATGCTCTCTCCAGGCACATGTACAGCACCAAGAGCATTACTATTTAAGTACGGTTCTTTCTCAAGAAGTTCTTCAGCTGTTATCTGCCTTACGTCCGAAACTCCTGCTTTGTGAGAAATAGCCACAATTTTCGGCAATTTCTCCAGATCTTCTTCGTTCCATGCCACAATAAAGCCCCCAGATTTCCTGTAAGGGATGTTGTGCTTCGAGAAAAAGCTTTCGTTCAATTCTCTCGCTGATTGAAGGCATCGTAACTCTAAACTACCGAGTGGCGCATCAAATCCCGTGTGAAGAGTTCCACTGTTTCCCGAGCTAGCGCCACTGACAAGATTCTCTTCTTTTTCGCAAAGAACACATCGAAGTCCTAGAGAAGTGAACTCGTGAAGAACTGAACAACCTACAACTCCTCCTCCCACGATGGCCACATCGAATTTCCTGTCCTCTTCCATGACAGCAAGATAATATATCCTATTCCCTAGTAGATCTATAGATTCCCTTTCAATTCTCCTGATATTTTATAAAACTACATTGTTTTGATCAATCCTCTCTGGTAATTTTTCCGAACTTCTTTTCCATGATCTCGTGATCTCAAGCAAAATTAACTTGAGCCAGCAAGCACAATTACCACTTCATACGTTATGTATGTGGAAACGGTTGGGCGGACGGCTATGAGCGCTCTGCGGCTGTAAACTCGTAAAATACTAAAACATTTTAAGTTTATTTCATAAAAGTAATAGGGCGCACTTTCTATCGGTTTACCGGTTTAATGTTGGGAGAACACGAGAAAAGTTTGTAAATCGCCCACTCGCCTCCGGCTCAACGTCCCAAGCGGGTTAAAAGGCTGGTGATCATGATACCGAGTGAAAGTGCGGTCTATTCATTAAATGGATTGAAAATGCAATTAGCAGAGGTGACAACTAAACAACTGAAAAAAGGTCAAAATATCCTCGGACATTTTAAGTGTTCGCGGACATTGGCTTTTCAGAGAGGAGGAATGTTTTCCAAGAGCGAACTTGCGGAAAACTGCGAGCTTTGTGGATAAGATAAGGCGCTAGCAAAAATATGAAGGCACTTTTTCGAGTCAAAGATTTACATTGACAGTACTAACCATCAGGTTTTAAAACTGAGGGGTATGATTCGACTTTGACCCTATTAATCTTCAGTTCTGATAAGGGTATAACTCGTTAAAATCAATCGCCCGGGAGGGGAATACTTTATGCCGTTACACGCCTAAGTTTTTTTTTTAATGGTGAAAAAACCTTTATATAAAAGAAATCGAGCAAGATCAGAAAACATTTAGGACTAAAGTAAAAGGTATTTAGTTCGTCTCCGCCGATTTTTTATAAAGATATTATTTAACTTGAACCGTTTTGAATGCACGTGTTTTATTGCATGCGAAAAATCTCCCCAAACCGCTACCGAGCTTCGAAGTGTTTTCATCATATTTAGACGTGGAACGGAGGACTATATACCACTAATAAACCTACTTTGTTGTTCATCCTTCAGAACTGACTATGTTCAGAAATATCACTGAATTACATTCGTATATATTTTGAAAAGTAATCATACCAATAAGAAAATAAGCTACGGTCGACTGCGAACGTTCTTTGCAGCTGTGGAAACAGACACACTTCCAACGCCTCCTCGTTCTCTTACATAAATCGACAATAGATTGATGACAATCACTGTGTTAGGTTTGTAAAACATCACTCGCTCGGTGACATATTTAAACTAGGGAAGTTGGTATTACAACTACCGACACATTGTTAAGAAATTGACAGTAGGGAATTCGAAAGAACTCAGTTTATTCGACTCTACGGGTTTTTCATGACACAGGTTGGGGTTACACTAGTGGAGAGAGATGTTTGCTTGAATCTTAGAAGGTCCTAATATAGTGTAAGTACAGTAACCAGCCTCAAACCGTCGGATAAACAAGTCTTAGAGATGACAAATAAAACCCGAAATTTTCACAAGTCCATATAAATGATTGGACCCATCTTTATTAGTGTCGGGAATGTGACAGTCTTTAAATTTTAATTTCCTTTATCTTAAAGCAAATAGTGTGGCCTATTAATGAAAAAAAACCATTCACATTGTGGAAAGTATGAATGTTTTACACAGCTGTTCTGTTGCCGCGTAACCTCACATGTCTAAGACATTGAATATGAATGCAAATCAGCAAGAAAAAAGACGACGCATTAATCATGGTTTGCCTCTTCCACGAAGAAAGTTTAATTTATCGTAGAGTTCGGTGCATATTGATAGTTTCATAGAATCAGGAGCAGGGTGAGTTGTAACTCATGTACGAAACGAACTTAAATTTGTGCACTGAAGAGGAATTTTTAGGGTTATATTCTTCAATTTTTTTCAGCTGGCTGTCATAATACCACTGAATATCTTCCTACGCTAAAGAACTGATCCGTCACTCTGGTACGAAATCGCGTTTTCATTTTGCAAACTTTACTACCGATCGAATTCCAGAATCATTTTTTCATAAATCAACGTCTGATTTTATCTGGTGTGCTTGATTGTTGCAATGATTTACTGTAAGATAGAGATTTATCTTCCGTGAATTTTAAGTAATCCAGCGGCGACTAGATATTTCAATTTTATACTGTGTTCTTGATAAGCTTGGATAAAAGCGAATGTATGGAAAAGATAACTCGATAAGGATTGAACGTTACTAGAGGGCCTTGTGCCTCGAACTATCGTCGTATTAAACTATGTGAAGCGCTCCGTTCGCCCTTCCCGTGCGGTAGGGTAGTTTATCGGGTGCGTTAGCCACTGCTTTGCATACCATAAGATACTAGGTTAAAAAACGAATGGAGTCCGGTATATCTAAACAATTCTTAACGATTATTCAAGCGGTGCTCAGCAATTGACTTTATGAGTAGATTTCAGTTAAGTTCATTTGAAAACTGGTGCCTTGAATGAGTACTGAAAGAGCTTTTGTGAAGTTGTTGATTTGGTTTGTAGCTGCGCAGTCCACGAACCGAGTTAGTTCCTCTGATGCAGTTTTGGTTGAGAAAATTAAGCCCATCCAGGAAAAGAACAAATCGCCGCGTTGCTCTTAAGGAATAACAGCTGCTGATGGTAATCATTACCAACTGTTTCTTTCTTTGTTCTAATGACAAAAAAAAAAGTCAGTTGTTTACTTATGGTACCAACAATGGGGTTGGCGTTGTTTTCTGGTAAAACAAGAGACAACAAATGGCCCACCAGAAAGTTTGCATAGCATTACAATAAATTCGATTGAAATCCGCTTGTGAAGGAAATGTTGCTTTAATAGAGCATCAACATCTAAAGACAGGATAGTGACAAACGCTCCAGATAACCGAACAGCAAGAAAAGAAACTTCAAGTTGGCTTTTTTAGAAAAATGCCTTTTGGATTTTCGCACAATGTCAAACGCTCTTCGGGTAGGTGCTATAGGATCATCGCAATTTCTGTGACCGCTGAACATCAATTAAGTGAGAGAATAGCAAATTTATGAATAAGTATTTAAGGTTTGCTTACAGTCGTCGAAACAGAAATGTCCAAGGATAGAAAACCTTGTCATTATTCAGTAATCATTCCTTAATAATGATTATTACTGACTAGCGGACTGCCGGAATCATTCCGGCAATCAACTAGTCAGTCACGTTTTGCTTATCAAATGTGATAGAAGAGAAACACTTGAAAAAGTGAAAACTAAAATTTCGTACAGGGTATCATCTGAATCCAAAAAGTCGATGACATGAAATCGAACCCCTTGTACCCGAGCAGATCATGATTGTTGTTCAGTCCTTTTTATTTTACGACGAATACAGTACTTGTTTACGGAGCAATTTTGAAAGGAGCGTCGAGATTAAACCAGGTTTGCGTAGCTTTTGATTTTATTTTGCTATGTGACTGGTTAAAGCGCATCGCACCACTTTTACAACCAATCAGATACAAGACCTAAACACTTACATCGCATTACTTTGGTTTTGGTTAATTTAACTTGCTCGAATTAAAAACTCTCGTCAGCCAACCTTCGCTCTCCCTAAACTTTGACATCCTAGAGTAAGACATAATAAACTGGCTGTGACGATCGAAATGTCAGTTTTAATTTTTTCCACGGTGGCCAATTCATATTATCAACTGCTTTGATAAAACGAAATTATATCATAAAATTGTTTAGCTTAAAGTCACGTTTTTCTGTAGGCTTCACTTAGCGCGTGAGTACCCTTCAAGATTCTGCATTCAAGCCTACAAGATTCCTCCCGGCCGTAAACATTTTCGATAATTTTTTTACATCCACCTTCTTCTGCAGGGCAATCCCACTTTTACAACTCAGGTCACGACATGCCTAAAGAGAAGCAAACGCCACGAAACAGTCATGACGAAGATACGATTAAGTCTACTGTACCGAAGCCTTCTCACTGCCTGTGGCGTCCACTCTCTGCTCTGTGGGAATTATTTGATACCTACTACCTTGCGATTGGGATGATACTGATGATGGCAATTGGTTCTCAGTGGCCGGAATCAGGAATTTTTCTCTCCAAATTATATTTTTCTCAAGTTTGTCTTGGAGCGTGTTTTCTTCTCTGTGGATTGCGCACGACAACGGAAGAGCTTCTTGTAGCCGTCAAGTCGTACAAAGCTATCATCTGGGGAATTCTTACCATACTCTTAGTGGTCCCTATCACAGGAACGCAAATCACAAAAACCATACAGTTTGCGACAATGAGAGAGGATAACATGACCACCTCCCAGTCTACAGTTGTTGGAAATGTCACTGCAATTGGTCCCACTGAATTTGCTTTTGCGCTCCAAGTTTTCTTCACCGTGCCAGCAAGTATGTCTGGCGGTGCCATTCTGGTAAGTTACAAGTCTAAAAATGACCATTTGTTCTTTCATGACTACGCCGGAGAGCGAAGAAGAAATTTAAAAAAGAGTTGTGGGCAATTTTCCATACAAGAACTCTTATGGGATCACATTAGTGAGGACTTCGTCATAACAGTTCAGTGCCTATTAAACCACCTTCATCATTTCCTTGAAATCGCACCAGAGGACTCTTATCTTTGAAAAATTTCGAAGTGTTTTTCTAAGATGGTGAACTGAACTGTGATCTATGTAACGGGGATATGAATTTTTTCTTATATGAACAGCCCTGATTACGGAGGGAACTTGAAAGGCCGCAGCTTGTTCATCTCAGTAACCAAGCTAAAAATTCAGGTGCAGGTTAAAAAATCGTCAGCGAGGCTGCCGGTTGATTTCTCACTCTGGTATACAAACGGAAAGAAATTCTTAGACGAACAGAAAACAAAGCTAATCACAACCTGTTTTCTGAGCTCATATGAACAGGCCCTGGGTATACTTCGTCGGTGTGGAATAAAAGAATCTCACCTTCAAAGTATTTTATTATTCCTTCTTTTTTCAGTCCTTGCTAGCTGGAGGTAACTTTTCCCTTGCGATCTTACTTATGGCAATAACAAACCTTGCTGGAGTGTTTAGTGTGGCGCCTATGCTAGTCTGGATGACTGATCTCAGCAGTGGAGTAAATGTGACCAGATTTGGAAATATCATGATTGTATTTACACTGGTAACTGTGCTACCGACTATTGTAAGTATCATTAAGAAAGATAAGTATTTCACAAATAGGGAAAATATTGGATTGAGTATCAAGAGCATGCCTTCAGGAGGGCTTAACGAACAATTTTTCAAAAAACTTTTCTTTCTTCTCCAAACAGCCAGCAAACAGTGATCCGCTATAGATTGCCAGTCTTGAATCCATTGCTTTTGCCCTATATTGTCTTGTGACTGGTCATAAAAATATAATGCTACCCTCTCAATTTAACAGATGAAAAATTACAACCAACGTTTTAGAAGGTTAATGTAGGCATAAATATTCGCTTACGAGCTTGGGATTTCTTTCGTGTGGTAGTAGGGACTTTAGATTTCGAGCTTGAGATTTCTTTCGTGTGGTAGTAGGGACTTTAGGGACCTTAAGAAACCACGACGGCGACGGCAACGAGGACGTGGAAAAGCAAGAGATCTAATTGGCAGAACAATAGCTCAGCACGTGCGTTTTGAAACTTTGTACATTTCTTAGCCGTCCTATACAAAACAACAACGTGAAATCGCCAAAATTTGCGTCGTCTGCGAACCAAAACCTCGACGGCAAATTATTTTAATTTCCATTTGGAACTCAACAGCTACTTTATACGTCATGCTGAAGTTGAGCTGCGCCGCTGTATGAGACAGTAAGCTCCTGCAACCATTTTTTAAATTCTAACTAAGAGTAGAAATTCATTTTTTAATCGAAGTCTTCCTTGGCGTCGCCGTCGTGGTTTCTAAAGGTCCCTATTAAGAAACCACGACGGCGACGCCAAGGAAGACTTCGATTAAAAAATGAATTTCTACTCTTAGTTAGAATTTAAAAAATGGCTGCAGGAGCTTACTGTCTCATACAGCGCCACAGCTCAACTTCAGCATGACATATAAAGTAGCCTTTGAGTTCCAAATGGAATTAAAATAATTTGCCGTCGCGGTTTCGGTTCGCAGACGACGCAAATTTTGGCGATTTCACGTTGTTCTTTTGCATAGGACGGCCAAAAAAAGTACAAAGTTTCAAAACGCACGTGCTGAACTATTGTTCTGCCAATTAGATCTCTTGTTTTTCCACGTCCTCGTTGCCGTCGTCGTCGTGGTTTCTTAAGGTCCCTAGTGTTGCCAAGGGCGAAACCCGACCAACAATCTTTCATAGAAATAGAGAGCGAATATTCAATATTCAGTTCAGCCAATCAATTTATAAATATTTTTAAAAATCACCTCTTTGTGGGTGATGCGAAACGGGTATGCTGCGAGGTGTGTCAAAAGAGAGGAATACGAGACTAGTACTCGTGCGCGGAATGTTACGTACATAAAAAGAAATCAAGCGAAAGCTGATTTAAAATTGTAATCACAAATACGTATATATGATATTTGCCTTTATCATGTTGTCTGCTTGCTACATTTCAGATCGGTAAGTTGCTGAGAATTTTCAATGCTGTTGCCGAAAAAATCGACTCGTGTAACAGAGGAATCCACTACACTGTTATAACACTATTCCTTCTCTCCACGTGGCCTGAAGTGAGCAGGGCGCAAGTGCAAGAGAAGTTTAACAATATCGTGTCCATGAACGTTCTCATTACTGTTGGCTACTCCTCTATCATGCATATCATGTTTCTGCTGCTCAACTGGATCGCGGGCGGGTTTCTTAACCTTGCTCTGCCAGTTAAGAAGACAGTTGTGATCCTTGGAAGCCATAAGGCATTGTCGTTTGCTCTTAAGGTGCTCAGATTCCTCTCGACCAATGTTGGCTCAAGGAGACTGATGTCAATCGTTTGTATAATATCGTATTTGACGCTTCTCGTCCTTGACTCAATCATCGTTTGTAAATGGGCCACAATTACTGAAGACGAGAAAGACAAGGAAAAATCTACGGCAAGATATGGAACGATACCGCAAGAGAGCGACTGAGGACTGTGATTAAAAAATTCATTTTTGTCCTGGTTTTGCAAACCGCGCCTAATTTTTTTATACATTTGGGAACCACAAAAACATTCTTGTGATAATCGACACAAATCGATGAAATCGTAAATGAAAAAGAAAAACGAAAATGTAGCGATAATTTTAAGAGACACTGACGACATAAATTGCTCGTAAAATAACCCGAAACTGAGTGAAATAATCACCCAATCTAATGATCTACCGAAAACGACGGAATTTCTCGAGTACATGCGCGCAATGCATTCCGGTTGACTAGGATCCTTGAAAGGTTGTCTAACAATCATTTGAAATCACTAACTCTCAAATTGTTTGATAATCATGGCGTAACTTTGTTTTTACCTTTCTCGTGCCCAGTCTTAATCAGTGGTGAGCTATGGACTCCGCCCCACACTATAGCTCGAGAAGGTAAATGTCCCCGTAACGTATCAAGATTGCGGTCTTTCGCCTTACTTTCTTACTGACCCAGTTATGAAATATACTCAGCTTTTTCGGATCCCGACTTAAAGTTTTAAGTATTTCAGAAGACCGTACTCTTAACCTTGAGGTTTGGGAAGCTTCTCTTTCTCCAATGTTTTGGTGGGTGCACATGCATACCTCTTAGGAGGCTCTTGACGGACATATGATTTGGGTAAATATTTACGTTTTGCTCACGGGGCTTGATTTTCAAATCCGGGATAATTTATTCTGCTTAGGAAAATCAGTGAAATAAAGTAAGGTTAAATATACATTTTATGTTCTTGGCATATTGTGTTTCGGTGCTATTTATCCGTATATTTTCCACAGGCAAGTAATCCAGAGACCTTTGGATTAAATTGTCCAAGAATTTTTTTATAAATCTATGTTTTAGAAGCCTACTAGCATATAGGCGCTCATTATCAGCGCTTCGTGACGAGCGTTCCTTTTCCCGTGGGAAAGTATGAGACCTTATGCTGGTCTTGTACCCAGACCTTCTACGGCCAGGCATTTTAGTTACAGTGACACGGTACGATCTGGGTACGGGGTTAGCCTTCTGTCACACTAGGCGGCGAGAGGTCTGAAAGGGGTTCTGGCAATGTAGCTTCAGCACCAACTTTTTTGAGACACGGACGGCAGCCGGATGTCAAAAGTTCTCATTATATTCCTGGTGCTCGATATACTTTCTTGGCCAACACTTATTATTTATTCCTCTTCCGGTTGCCGTCCGCGTCTCTAAAACGCCTCTGCTTAAGTTCTCTGATAAGGCGCCAACCCCCGGCAGGCCTTTCGCCGACTCGTCTCAAATGTTTCCGCGAGCGGAGTAACACGCATTCCGCAGCGCTAATAATGAGGGCTAATCTCGTAACCAAACACTACCGTGCAAATGTTACTGAAACTTACAACCGCTTGAATGGTTGTACGCTTGGGCGGTCTGGCTACGAGCCTGCTCGCAAGCTCGTGTTTTCGAAGAGAATAGCCAAATAATAAAAATTCTTCATATATGTATCACGCTGGAGTTTTTTTCTGTTTTCTTTTAATTTTCCCCATATCTTGTTACTGCCTGTAATATTCATATATTTACAAGTTACGACTAAACTTTCTAAAAAAAACACTCTGTACATAATACGAACCAAATTTCTTTAAACTGGAATTTGGGAATTTAAATCGAAAAAAAAACTAATAAGTGTTTTATTCTAGATACCGTAAATATAACTGTACTGGTGCATCAGATGCAGTTGTGCATTAGTTGAGGTTAGTTCCCTCCTAAAAATAAATGTTAGCTAAGAACTAAAACAGAATAGTATTTCTGGTAGACGATAGCCAAGAGGTGATAATCTCTTGCAACAACTTGAAGAATTGGAATTGTTATGGAGTCATGGAGTCTCTATGATGCAAGAGGGGAGGGAGCCCGGAGGGGGAGGGGGGGGGGAGGAAAAAGGAGGGATATGGATGGTTGGTCGTGTGTGAGGATTACAGGTATAATGACAATCTACTTGTAGATTCTTTTATTCCTTCGGGTTTCAAATCTTCAGGGTCTAATATAGGATGAAAATGACATTTATTTCTTTTGATCTGACGTAACGTGATGAAAAAGCAAACCAGATAACTTTTCATCCCTCTCTTCCCCCTTCCCCCCCCCCCCCCTTACCACCCACTTAAGAAGGGAGAAATCCCAATGCCAAAAGCCTGTATAAGATCTCGCCCAGACTATTTCGCGCGATCTTCCGTTCGCAAATGACGTCGTCCTTCTGGGCCCAGTTGTAAAAAAGGGGCGGGTAACGCTATCCAACAGATAAATCACTCTCCCGTGGACCAGTGATAGCAAAACCGGTATCCACCGGATAAAGATTTATTCGGTAGCATTATCCATCCGGATATTTATTTATTTGGATAACGCTATCCAACGGATAAATCACTCTCCAGTGGATCAGTGATAGCAAAACCGGTATCCACCAGATAAAGATTTATTCGATAGCGTTATCCAACCGGATATTTATTATTTGTAGCGTTATCCAACCTTCGAACAACCGGGGCCTGATGCTCAAAGAGAGTTCAAGTAGTGACGTTCAACCGACACGTGATCACTAATTTTGTTCATTTCTCAGACACCTCTGAAGGCGAGGGATTTCTGCTCCATTTACTGTAACCGGGAAGAATGCCTCTGTGATGTAGCACATTGCCAACCACTTTGTTCTGCACACACACAGAAAAAAAGAGTCTGTCAAAATTTCAATCCTTTCCAAGGAATATTCACTTTTGGGGAGGCAAAATATGCAAAACGACAGCAAAGACAATCTTAGGAGCCAAGATTAGCTAGCCTACGTATTATGTATAAACCCTGAGTTCTTGCAAAGTCTACCGTTTCATGCCATGATCTTTTTTTCTAAGTTGCAACCCTGGATATTTTAGTTGAATAAAATACAAAAAGTCAAAAGTGCGTTAAACTGCAATTTCCAAAAGCGATTTTGCATTGGTAACAAGACCCAAGCCGATGACGCCAATATGAACATGGTCATAAGCGCCATCAACCAAAAGCCCCACCACAAACTCGTTTTCGACCACTTGTTTCGTTTTTTATTTCAGTCAGGAACCAATCAGATGTCAAAAAGTTTTGGCCAGGGGGTATAAGATCGTAGAATACCAAACTAATTTGCAATTATAATTCTTCCCACCTTAAACCTGACCCAGTCTTTTTCTTTCTCCTGTTCGATATACTCTTTTTGTATCTCGTCCTGAAATGTAATGATTCATTTATGTCGAGTCATTTATATAGACTGACTGATACATGTTCTCGTTGAAAGGACACACAGATTTCATCAACGAAAAGATATCTTATTTAAGTGTACGCTACCTCTGTTAAATTACCATCCATCACTGAATAGGACTGAGAGAGAAGAGACCTGGTGACGTCATCCAATTCTAAAAGAGAACGATTTAGCAGTGGTTGGTATCAGAATAAGAAACATCGTAAATTCTGCGCTCGCTCTTCGAATGAGGAAAGATATTATACGCTTGTCACGGGCGTGGGACAAAATAAAAAAAAAAAAAAAAAAAAAGGCCTGAGTCCCCAACGAGGAAAAGTAAAGTATCAAAATACGTACCATGGACGTCAAGCGTAGAAATCGTTCCCATTTGTACAGGAGTGTCTGTAACCACTGAGCATGGCATTAGGAAGCCTTTCAGGACTGTTATCTCACCAAACGAGTCTCCAGGAGACAGTCTGCCAATCATCACGGACTTAACACGTTGCTCCTGATCAGGAAACAACAGAGACAAAGTTTTTGAAAAAAAATTTCCACTGTGGAAACAGCCAACAACCAGCAACTTCTGGAAGCTTCAAAGCAGCACTTAGAGGGAAAATTAAAGTGAAGCAAGGGTGGAGCATTGCGTGGGATCATCTCACTGACATTTGGGGCATGTCAGGTCTCTGGAGGGTCACTTTTACCCTCGAAGTCCTCCTTCGATTTCTAACAACAATCCCTGAATCCTTTATTGGCAAACAGTCAAATGAATGTGGAGCAAAAGCAAACACATAATCGACGTTTGACCACACACCCGGTATCGCTGTTTTGTCTCGTTCCAATCCCCCTTCGCCTAAAGCTCGTGTTCTACATCGAGATGAAAAAGACTTTTGGCAGTCTCCTCTGAGGAGGTATCTACATGCTCTCATAAAGGTACTAAGACAACATGTTGTTACTTGCAAACTATTGCCAGGGTAAATGAGAATTAGTCTCACTGCGCTTCTCATAGTTTAAAAGGATGAAAACCCGTACCACCAGTCATCATCTTGGAATTGCTAAGACACCAACCACTTCCCGAAAAGAGGGTAAGGAGTAACTGGTGAGTTTTTGTTGTTGTTGTTGCGAATTTAAGAGTACGCTCCGACGAAGGGCTAGCGCTCGAAACGTCAGCTTTTGTAACCGTTACGGTGGCCAATTTACCATTTCAACTTTGTGATATATCCAAATTATTTCGTTACTCCCACCGAAGCAGCCCCAAACAGTTTCTTTCGAAACTATCAGCCTTTATTCAAAGTTTATAGAGACCACTACTAACCTTTTTACCACTTGGAAATGTATGTGCTACATTGATGTAACGCCTTAGAAGACATTCTCCACTCTTTATGAATCCAATCACTTCACATCTTTCACCTTCGCTCACAAGAACTGTGAAACCAAATCACAATAAAGATAAGTGTCAGCGATTGATCCTACGTGTCAAAGAAATCCAACAAATAGCCAAGTGATTGCAACATGTGACATCTTACATGTGATACCGTTCGTTTGTCTACTCTAGTATGTCAGTCATTAGGGAAGGGAAGCATTATGGGTCGAGATGGGTTCCAGTCCTCCCACGGGCAGTAGCCTCTAAAATTCCTTCGAGCAAGCTCTCATTGAAACCGCTGCACGATCATCTCGTGGGCTCAAATCCCGAGGCTCAAATCCTGAGGCCCGCGAGATACTCGTGAAGCGGCTCCAATCAGAGTGCATTCGCAGGCTACACGAACAATTGAATTTTGGAGTTTACACTTCAAAGCTCGCTTCGTATGGTACGGGTGCGGCTTGAAAGGTGTTAAATAAATGATTTAGGACTTTATTTTCGGTAGTACAGTAATACATGTTCCTCAATGGAGCATTCAAAACAACTGGTGCATATTCAGTCTGCTCTGTGAACTTGTAAAAAATCGTACGAAATTTTGCTTCAAATCGTGCTTTCTTAAGACTATACTCCTGACAGAAAGTCATGATTACCTTGGCCTGGTGGAAACTTTCTCCATTTGATGAGCCCAGCGATTTTTTTGAGTGACAACAGAGGCCAGCTATTGAACAGCTTACACACCTTTACTAAGGACAACTTCTGCTCTTCCTCCCTGGCTTCAATTATCTGAAGGTAAAAAAGGGGGAACCAAATTAAAACTTTAATTTCATTAAAATTATTAACTTATTGAATGCCTTTGTTTCGGCACTGACCTGTATAACTCTAGCATAGTCGCTGGTCGAAATCTTCAAGAACTCGCATGGTTCCAAGGAGACAACAGAGAGGAGCCTAAAAAGCAACAAACTTTAAATTAGATTATGATAATTCACTTTTGAAAAAGCAATTAATTTTCTGTTCAAGCAAAAGAGGACTTTTTCCCTGACTAGTCTCAGGTCTCAGTCATCTGTTACTTTTAAGATGCAGCCCTGGGTCTTGAGAGACTTGCATTACCGCAACAAAAAGGTGATGGGAAGGTCAAGAATAGAGAGAGTCTTACTTTTGTCCCCCTTCCCACCTTCCCAAATGTGCACCTCTGGTGCACACACCTTTCATATGCTTCCCTTGTTGATATTTAAAAGTAGAGAGATGTCTGAGGACAAGTCAAACTTTATTTTTCTATGTTTACATAACAGCATCTAAACTTGAAAAGAAATGGGATTTAAAAGAACAGTGCTCCCAAAATCTCAAAATTAGACCTTCTGACTAGCAATGAGAGCAAGTATATTATGTCAGTTGATTTAACGAGAAATGAATATTGATAATCTTTTCCTTCTGTACCACATAAGAAACACTTTTATCAAATTATGAGGAATTTTCACCCAAACTAGTTTCATTGCTTGAAGCTAAAAAAAGAAATCAATAGTCAGCAATAAATCTTAGAGAAAAATCAACAAACTCACTTTGAGTTTGAGTCCTTCTCTTCAACTTTGCTTAGGGTTCCAAAACACTGGCCCACAGTGAGCTGTAAATTTAACCAGAAGGTTATTTTAGAAACACTTCTAATGACAAGTTAAAAGAGTTGAATCATTTCTTTAGGATGCACATAAGTATTTAAATACATAAATCTGTAACACTGGTTTTCATATTCTCCACACTATTCCAACCCTTAATTAATTTGCATTTCCTATGGTGCTGACAAGGAGAATTTGTTTGATAATCAGGAGCTGCTTAAATTGGTGATCATCTTCTTTATTCTCATAACCTTTACATTTGATTCAAGGGTGATATTGTAAGGAGAAATTGGAAGTCAGTCATTCTAAGGGGTTTAAGGGGTCAAAATGGATTGTAAATTATAATTTACTTGAAAAATTTGAGTTGATTTTTTCAAGATTCATAAGAAGGTGAGATGTTACGGTAGTTCTTTTGAATTTTAAGTGCATGCCACATAAATAGAATCCTTTTTCAGTTTACTGTAGTCAATGTTTTTTTTAATAACCTTTTCTGAAACTTGAAGCTCATCTTCTTCAAGGATACAGGATGGTGATGGAGAAGACACCCCTGTTGCTTCTCTTGAAAGTTCAGGTGAGAATGCTTGCGATGAATGGACCATAACACTGCCACGCAAGATGAGATGCAGTCCTGTGTTCCCAAATACTGAGAGAAAAGGTTTTTATGCTAATGATAAGCAAATAACCTGAGCTAGACTTAGTGGTTATCATTATAGAGGCCCTTTCACCCACTTCCACCTCATGAACACTATTGTCAAAAAAAAATAATAATAATTGCAATTTCAAATTGCAGAAATGATAAAGTGTGATCATCATCCAAGAGTGTTTCAATTCAACAGACCAAAATATCAAGTTGAAGATTCTTTACGTCAGAATAGATGTTTTCCTTACCTGTGTAATCCTCCTCAGGACATTTGTCGAGCTGTGCCACAGAACACAGTTCTTTAAGCACATGTCTTGGTACCTGATCAGCCATTTCTGGAAAGTACTGCAATTGTTTTAATAGCACCTCATTCTCCTTTGATTTTCTTTCAAATGGTCTGGAAAGGCAAACAATGATATGAAAACAATCACTCAGTCACTTACTAAAACATTCATTCACACAAAAGGGTAGGATTCTGTCACAATAAGAAAGTCTATAACAAATTTTGACCACTGCGATGATGAATAGCATTGTCAATAAGAGTACAGACCCTGCTAAACCACAGTTGATTTGTTTTTCACCACAAATTGGAGTTCAAATAAAATGGTTCTTTGAGTGCAGGACCATTGCATGACACTTTGACATGAGCAGCTTTGTTTGTACGCTAATTAATCACCAACAGTAAATTGGCCAATCAGATTGTGACATTACTGCCAACTGTCATATAAACTTAGTTCTTAGTTATTCCATTGACACTATATGTCTGCCCAGCCAGTATAAGGAACTTACTGTTTCCGTAGCACTCTTTTAATAGACTTTATTCTCATGTCAATTACGGCTGTTGCAGACATAGTGATGACCGACTGTTTATGAAGCTTCGAAAGGTGATCTGATATGTTATGGCTTACTGGAACATTGAATCCTTTACACCAGTGGGGAAATAACCCTTTGTCTAAAGAAATGAATAAATCACATTATTGTAAGTATAAACACCAGTAACTACAATTTATAGTTGAAGCAAATGAATATAAACAAAACAAAAAAAACAAACAAACAAACAAACACTCATCAATTGAGAACTTAAAAGGAAATAAATGTAAGTGAAAATCAGATACTCAAACCAAAGTCATATTTTAATAAATGAAAGATCACACATTAGAATATTGTGCAATAAACTTAAAAGTAATTGGAAGGATGCATGGCTCACAGAGGAAAAATTCAGCCCAAAGATTTTACAAGCTAAAATTCTTCTTTGGTTGTGCATATAAAATAGTCTGTTAGTTTTGATCTTTCTTCTGCCAGAAATGAACTATCTTGTCTAAGAGTAAAAATATTAATTTCAATGAAATGTCTGAGGAAAAGATGAGGGGTATCAATAGCGATTTGCCATATTACCACACACAATAACACTGGCAGTGCAGTGTCTGGAAAAAAGAAACTGTCAGTCCCTCAGATTTGATTGCAACAGATATACTGGTACATTGACATTAAGAAGACTAACCATGTGGTATTTTGGTCTCTTGAGCTTTAAGTAGCTGGCCATCACCAAAATTGAGCTTTCTGTTGGTCGAAATGAAAATAATGAGGAAAAGTGAAAATGCATTAATAAAAAAAACATTAATCAATATTAAAGAAACGGTAATGTATATCACAGTTTTTTTTTTTAAACAACAACATGGTTTGCTCAGCTCTTTTCTCCCCAGAAAACATAGCATAAAGTTTCAAGAAATTATTTGTTGATAAACAGAAATTCATTTGTTACCTTGGCTGTGCAGAATTTAAAGACAAGTTTAAAGCCTGCTGTTTGGGCTTGTTGAACATCTTTGGATAGTTGGCTAAAAATATTTCATGAGCTTCTGATGTAGATGGCCTATCCCTGAAATTGATATACAAACAACCATGAGACTTGAGACACAAGTCTGCAGATGGCTGTGAATTGAGGTCTTCATTGATTTAAAAATTAATTAAACAAGGCAGGGGTGTGGAATAAGCCCCATCCAGGCCCTGGAGAAGGAGAAAAAAATAGTCAATGTTGCTACTATTTCTGTGTAAGGAGCTTTCTCTGGAGGAGCTGTTAAACAAACAGCTTAACAATGAGAGGAATAGGGTAGGAAAATGGTAATTCTCCCATTTTTCCAGCCTCATTCCCCTTTCCTGCTTGTAATTTTGAGGCTTAACCCCTGAAAGTTTCTTGACAAACACGAATCTACCAATTATGAAGGCTTCTTGAGAAGAAGAGTATAGACAAGGCTGTTTTTATCACTTAATCAGACATACCTCTCTCCAAGCCCTTCAATATTGCATAGCCACCTGAGACCATTGTAGCTAATAGCAGGAACACCAACAAGCTTTGGTACTAGGTGAGTGAGAATAACAAATTGAAGAAATAATTAATGACAATTACTACCAGATAAATGACCACTTTTGAATTCCAATGGTTAAATCTTAATCAATCGAATTTCCAAAAATTTAATTCTGCGTTCAAATTTATAAACAAATATATCGGAGCACAATTCATAGATGCATTTGTGCAGAATATCAATAAGTAGTTAAATTCCCCGCTCGTCAACATTAGAAGCCTCTAGGATTGTGATCAAGCTTACAGATCGACTCTATCCCTGCATGAGATTAACTGATGATCTCTTGCCTGGATACTGATGATTACATTTGTTGACATGCAAAAATCTCTTATCTTTGTAATAAACATTATCGAAATGCACGATGAACTGTTATCTTTTAGCTGCCCACGAGGCCTATCACGATTTTTCAATGATTCACTCATATATCCAGATAAATACAATTAAGTCAAGTTCTAAGAAAAACTAAACAGTGTTGAGTAAAAAGTTGTGACTGATCTGGAGTTTCAGATCTTCAGCTTACATGGATGCCTCTGTTTCTTTGTTTCTTCTCCAAACTTTGCATTCCAGCCTCCGCTGTCCTGAGCACGTCGGGATGAGTTTTTCATTTCTTACGATTTATAAAAGATATCAATTATTGTAACCAATTTTTTTCAGATTTCAACCTTGCTGATTCCATGTTCCACGCAGAATTCGAATTCGCCATCTTGAAAATTAGAAGCTCGATATATGCGTTATCATATTACCATAGTAACAACGCATCCGCTGTGCGGTGTACCGGAGGGGCTGTCGGCCGGCCGGATAAACTCGTCGAACCGTAAACTGTTCATTAGTGAAATTTCAGCAGGGGTACAAAGATGAAGAAGGCGAAAGCTTTCGATCTCAGTCGTGGTCACCATGACGAGGTGTTCCAAATGTGAGAGACAGTTTCCAGTTCGGCGAACGATCTTGAATGATATTGGAGGTAGCAGGGTTAGAACACAAGTAAAAAAAAAAGTGGTTTTCAGCGCTCTTGTTAAATCTGGAGCACCTCTGAGACAACCATAGCTATTAGATAGTTAGAGTTAGGATGAAAGTGGGGTTGGAGAGGGAGCCTGCCGTGAGGTGCCACGTTTCCGTCCTTTCAGTTCAGTCACTCCCTCACTTCTTTCCCTTCCACTAATTATCTCAATCTTCATTTAACAACACAAAAGTTTTTAACAATTGGCGGCCTGTTTAAGGGCAAGGGAAGAACAGAGGAATACCATTTAAAGTAAAATCCTTCTTATCCTATTGCTGATGGCCATGGAGCTCCTTGTGCTGCAGGTAACCTCAACTATTGGTCCAAAGCTTTCATGCGTCTCAAAGGTCAGAGAAAGTGAGTAACTTGAAGGATTGTGTTTGAATGAGTGATCGCATACGGAATACACCCCCCTGACTAGGAAAACTGCGTTACAATATACGTACTTATTACACGACTCGAGAAGCCAGAGGGCCAATAACTAAAATCAACCAATCAAAATGCTCTATTGGCGGTCAATATTCTCTCAGTATTGGACCGGGCACTGTCCCGAATGGTCCCGAATGATACCGCACTTGTGTTCCTTTGAACTTCAGTCGTGTAATAAATCTCTTATTAACCAAGCTTGCTCGGGACGGTACTGGAAGAATATCGGCCCTCGGTCTTTTTTGTACGTCGCTCCGACGAAGGGCTAACGCTCGAAACGTCAGCTTTTGTAATCATTACGGTGGCCAATTTACCATTTCAACTTTGTTGATGTATCCAAATTACTTTTTTGTACGGAACTCGCTGCGCTCCGTCCGTACTGTCAAGACCTCGGGCCGATATTCTCCCAGTACGGCCCTCGCGCTTGGTTAATAAGATATATATCACGATACTTACAGTACTGATGAATATATAAAGTTCATATATTTTGAACTGCGGTTATAGATACGTATGATGCACGATTCTCGCAGTAGAGAGCGCTATATATAGCGTTCTCTACTCCGAGAATCGTGCATCATACGTACTTACAGTACTCTTACGTTACAATTAATATTTATGCTACTTAATTACATTGTTCACTTACACTACTGTAATTGTGAGTGGAATACGGATAAGAGTAACTGAAAGGAAACCCACGAGTACAGTCTATAGCAAACTTGATCTTCAGAGGCTTAAGGTCAGGATAAGTAGAGTAGGATATGGCCGTGCGAGCAGGCTCACATTTGGAGCCTGCAAGCAGGCTCACACTTTTGGAGCCTGCCAGCAAAATAACGAGCAATTATATTGCATGAAGTATTTTGTGCCTCTTCTGTTGAAATTTATAGTGTGAATCATTCAGGATAGATATTTTTTTCCAATCTCTAAGTTATACTTCAGCTGTTGGGCATATTTTTTGATAGATGGAGAGATGTTCTTCAAATTAATTGCAGCAATGAATATAATACCATGTGAGGGGCAAACGGTAGCTTACTAAAATATCACTTTGTGAATTGACCTGAATTTAAAGTGCCAATGACTCGAATTTTATTTTTTGCGTTTTGTATTGATAGCTGTATTTTAAATTCGAAATAATCGACCATAGCGCCTCACGATTTCTCCTTAACCCTTTTTTTGCGCATTCAAAGGACGGTATTGGCAAATTTTCCAAGATAGGTGTATGATATTGGCAGACGGTAAGCTCTTGGTTATGGAAATGCGATTTGTTAAAGTCAACACTCTGCAGTCACGCGCAGCGTCACTGATGCGTACATCGTTCAAGTGAAATTTGTCAAGAGAACATGAATTGTTGTCTTGCTTTCCTCGTGTTCTCCCAACATCCCGCGTGCCGGGCTTTATTACGTTGCCGGAGCTCAGAAAAATGTGTTCTATTGCTTAAAAAATATAAACCTCATTTTGCCTTCAGAGTATCGCTTTTCTTAGTTCAATTTTACCTCTTCGCTTTCACATTTCTGCTTTAAAACCTATAGCGTGGACAAAGCACGCCGCCGGTACAACAAGAGCACACACCGTTAATAACATACAACTTAATTTGTACAGTACCTTAGCATCTACATTTTTACTTTAATTAATAATTGCAGAAAATAAAGGTTGTACTGGCTGCACTAAGTCATACGTTGTCGAACAAAGTGTCATTATAAAAGAAAATTGTCTAACCTAACGGGCTGGGGTCACCATTATCTGCCCAGACGAGATTATGGGAACTCGCCTACCTTTAGTTCAGATGGGATCCCATAAACAGTTATTAGCCTTTTTGGAAGAAGACCTGAAGAGGCTTGGCTTTTCTAATTAAGAAAACTTCAATGGAGTGTGTTCTTGGGTAGCGATCCCGTCGTTTTGATTTTTTTTTTTTTTTTTTTATTGCTCGTCGCTCTACTAAATGTCGTGAATTCAGTTCCCTGAATTAGTATTCTATCTCTCTCTCTCTCATAGCGTTATGTTAATGTTGTGAACAGTCTCATAAGGCATACACGGCATAACTTGTAATCAGCGTCAAAATCAGTTGACACAAGATGTTTGAAGAGAAGAATAACAGTCCTGTGTCAACCACACTTCAAATCCGTATGATGCACGATCCTCGCATTAAATCATTAACTTCCTTCATTCAATGTTGGCTAAAAGTTCATGGAATCACGATAGAGTATTGTTTTTATTTTTGGGGGGAGGGAAGAGGGCGAATGAGATAACTTCACGTGGGCAAAAGAGATA
Source organism: Stylophora pistillata (assembly GCF_964205215.1). Taxonomy (NCBI): domain Eukaryota; kingdom Metazoa; phylum Cnidaria; class Anthozoa; order Scleractinia; family Pocilloporidae; genus Stylophora; species Stylophora pistillata. The sequence goes on along the minus strand of NC_142521.1, from coordinate 11,743,358 downwards.
AAATGGAGGTAATAAGGGGTTGAAAAGGTCAATTTGTCAACAATTTTGTCGCCGATTAAAGTTGAGTCCAGTAATCTTGTCCAAATTAAAGCGATTCGTAAAATCATCCAAGTCAATTGCCATATTTAAGGGGCCTTTCAGTAGACATTTCAGGTGATGAAAGTACCCGTAACGCCTGGGTGGTCTTCCTACAACGGCCTATACAAGGACGCTCCGCCCAAAAGGGCCAAGGGGTTCCTTTTTCAAGCTTCATATATACAAAAGATAGAAATTTCTCAAGTTGAGGTGAATGAAAGGGTGGGGAAATCTTTTATTTAAGTATAACGTGAACGGTTCATAACTAAATGACACTTAAGCTTTTTGGTTATTATCTCTTCTGGTAATGCTTGACTTTCTCCAGTAGCATTGTTCATTGTCATTCCAAGGGTTTAAAAAAGGGATGAAGCGTTCTTGAATTCTGAGGTTTGTGAAAGAAGTTCCTAAAAAAGATGTACGAAAGGGTAAGGGTTGGACCTTAGGAAAGGAACCTCCACATACAAAATGCTTTACAGCAGCAATGAAAGTGTTTTGTTTTATCATCAGTTCTGTTCAGAGTTCATGCTGTACAATCATGTTTCAGAAATTATAGGGTCAGTACAGGCGTTCCAAAAGCCCCTTTTAAAAACTGTTGGTAGTCCTGGCAAGCAAAATGTTTTGAGACGTTGGCAAAGTTTTTTTTTTATATCATCGTACTAAGTGGGTGTTGCATAATCAGCAATTCACTTGCGCCATTTATTTACGCCGCCATTTAATTACGTTTTAATTTCATTGCTAATTAGTGTACATTGTAGTGTAACCGTAATAAAATTATATGCAAAATGCTAGCAGGTCTAAAACTTGTGGATTTTGGCCCTACATATTATTATTACTTGGATTAGCGTGTGCGCAAATAAAGAACTTTTTTTTCACAGAACCGAGTAGTTAACGGTGGGAATGCTCAATTTTGATTTATTCGGTTACGTTTTATTAAAGAAAAAGAGGTATTAGTTATCAAAGTTCAAACTTCTCTTAATCGTCTCAATCCGAGAACTGAGAGCTTAACTTTCTTTCCTGAATCTTCCTAAACTCATATAGAATTCCGACAGTCAAGTTTAAAAAAAGGAAACCTTAACCGTGACGATGTTTGGATACCTGATCTTAATTAGTATGGATGTTTACTAGAATACCACTGAGGGCCGTGCTAAGAAAAACGGAAAAAATTTAAAAAATTGAAATAACAGAATAAAAAACAAATATTAAAGCTAACAAAAATTAATGCGGCAGATTCCGCGGTTTGCCTTTTACTAACTACGTCCCTATGATTTTATTTTCCCGTTTTCTTCTTGGTTTTAGGTTCGATTGATAAAATATACGCTTCCACCGTAATGACGTTCCTGACTCCAAACCCATTTGATGAGCTAGCACAATATTTCGACGAGGAGTTCAAACAGATAAACAACCGACTCACTGACATACAGGCGGACATAGCTGACTTAGGCCGCCTCCTCGAGGCCAGAGGAGGAGTGTTAGCGATGGCAAATCAGCTTAGCGCTATACGGTATGCCATCAGAAATTATGGTGTCTTGGTAGATGCAATGTCGAGTAAACCGGTTTGTGGAGCAAGAGAATTGCCGCAGATGCCAGAAGTAGAGCAATTCATGAGACAATATCAACACAGTGAGTCCTTCGCTAAGACCATCGAGTAAGCCCTAGTTAGCTAGGCGCTTTTTATGAAAAGGAGACTCTTTTATCTCAAACTGTGTTACGAGTTTTAACATCTCTAGTAGTTAAATGCTCAAAAAACGGTAGGATCACACAAAGAGGCCTTTGGTTGACCGGGTTAGCCCGTCCTCCATATGAACCAGTGCTCCGTTAGATTTTACAAAGTACATATAAGTAATATATCAAAGACCGTATTAGACTTTCTTTCCAAACAGCGACAAGAAAGTTGAGGATACAACGCGTAGTGGAGTATTTTTGACGAGCCTCGAGGTTTTTGAAATGTGGTTAAATCACTCTCTCGAGTTTGACATGTAACTCTTCTATCGGAACTAAAAAATTATCACTAACATATTACCAAGGCGAACTTTATATGTAGAAGAGGTAGTTCTTCCCTGGTCTTCGGTGACCCATTAAAATCTGGCGCTACAGTTTTACCTTTCCGAAAGCTTTGTCATCTTTCGATAGTGAAGTGTGATCATGTAGTTTGATCGCGTAGTGAGCTCGTGTAATGTGATCGTGTAGTGTGATCGAGGTTTTTATATTTTAGGTGCTTTGTTTCATCAGTTACCTTTGAAAACTAGGTATATCATCAGTAGGACATAATTTAGGGAGTCTCTAGATTAGTGTTTTTGTATAGTGTAGCTAAGTTAGTTCGCATTAGTTATCAGTATTAGCATAATGTTACAGAGTTATTTACCTTTTTATCTTTTATCGTATTTCAGTTTAGGTTTTACACTTTTCTTTACATAGGACCCCTTTGATAACAGTACTCATGCACTGAAGGGTTATTCGTTATTATTAATATCATTATTATTATTACTATTATTATTATCATCCTAATATCATTATTTTTGTGAATGTGATCGTGTAATGTCATCTTGTTGCGTGATCGTGTAGTGTGACCGTCCGTGTGAGGGTGTTCCTGAAAATTAAGCAATGTTGTCAGTGACAGTCATGATGGACTGTTATTCTCATGTTCAAAACATTTACTGTAAGGGCCATTTTGCTGTTTTTTTTTTCAGGTTTCGTAGATAACAGTCTTTTGGATCTCTATGGGGTAGAGCTTGGTGAACTGATAGAGGCAACCTCTCTGCTAAAACCATTCATGATGGCTTGATTGTCATAGCAAAAAGCATCTCGTACAGAAGTTTGCAGAAGAGTTGATGTACTATGGTTATGCAGGTCTGCAATCCCACTTCACTTGCCGCAGCCTTTAGGCTGCAACAAAGGGCTTCAAAAGTGACCTTGAAAGTGAAGTGGACAAAGCTTTGATGACAAAACTAATTTTTTATTTATTTATTTACATTTTTAATGATGTAATGTAGTTTTAGGATGTCCCCAATTAGTGCCATTAATTAGTATATCAGTTTTAGAGCATTTATTAATTTGTTTTAATGATGTAATGTAGTTTTAGGGTGTCCCCAGTTAGTGCCTACAGGCACTAGAACGACTAGACACGTTAATAAAGGTTATGTATGTATATATGTAACTCTACAAATTTGCGAAGATGGTGGAAGTAATTAGGGAAGCTTTGTCATCCGAACTACCAGGTCGTATACTCCACTTAAAGTTGGAGGATGAAATTTTGACGCAGGTAACAAAAGATGAGAAAAGCATCATCCATTTGTTGAAAAAGAGGATCATCGACCCAAACGACTCGCCTTATCAGTGTGTACTTAAAGGGGCTGATGGTCGACGGCAAAGCAACTCTGATCACACGTTATCAACCATTTAAAAAAATGGGGCTTTGGGCCGGCGACCCGGCGTTGAGAAGTGGTCGATTAACAGCCCGTGGGTCAAGGTCCTCCGAAAGTGGAGTATGAGCTACAACAAAACTATGTGAAAGCACCAAAAGGGACACGGTTGGGTGAATGTAAAACGCCAGGAGTGGATAGTGCAGTGTTTGTAAGTTACTTTCCAACTCCTTGCTGTGGAGAGAAAAAAGTGTACATAACAGGCATAAAGATGGCTGTCTGCTTTTATGAACAAGGATTAGATCCGTATGGTTATTTCAAGGACTGTCATGCGGAAGATATGAGAAAGTGTGAGTTCCGCGGCTCCAAAAGAATGCTGAAAAATGCAGACCGTTTCTGATAAGACAGAAAGAAATTAGGCTGTCGTTGATTAAAGCTTGTTTATGAACAGCCCGCCGATCACAGAAAGAATATTGTTAAATCAATCGCTACCACATTTATTATCGTCTGACTAGTTTCTCGCTCATATATCGGAAGGAAAAACGCAGTGCATGTTGGTCTAATGAAAAATGTGCTCAAAGTTTGATATGTACCCTTGAGGGTTTGTAATCAGGATTTTTACGCTGTCTTAACAGACTCTACGAAATCAATTTAAGCTCGTCTTCCATGTTAAATTAGATTGTAAACGAGTCCAAATACCAGTTTAACACGTGAATTTTATGCTACCGTGCCGCGTTCAGTAACTGATCACAGATGGCGTCAAAATATAGTGGGCGCGAAAAAGTAACATATTCTCTCAAATATGCAGAATGATCTCCGACCCGTTTACACCAATACTGCAACCTTTGAAAACCTTACACAGTGAACAAATTAAGAAATCCTGTTCTTAGAAGCAAATAGATCACACTATTGACTACATGTCACGTGAAGCTTCTCTTTTAAAACAATATATTTGGTAACTGTACATGTCAAAAAAATGGTCGAAGAAATCAGAGCATAATCTGCTGCTTATCATCTCCAGCTGCTTATCATCTCCAGCTGCTTATCATCTCCAGCTGATAATGAAAACATATTCAGGCCTTGGTAAACTTAGAATGTGGGTCAAGTGGCGGTATTTCTCGTATTTTGAGCCAGACTCTCAGTCAGTTGTGAAACAAAAATGGTCAGGCACGTGAAAGACTTCAGTGTCAGGCAAACAAAAACAAATTTCCCCAACAAGCACTGCCCCTCCCCCCCTCGCCACTTTTTTCTCTCCTTTTCACTGTCTGAGAACCTCTAAGAGACTATTCCACTTGAATTTTCACTCTTTTTTTTTTGCTTGTTGATGAGCCTTGGCACTGAAATACTCCTGGTTGAATTTTACCCTAAGGTCAGTTTGAGGGGCTGGTTTCTCCAGCCTCTCCAACATTCTTCTTCTGTTCCTTCCACGTTTGTCACTCTTTTTTTCACTGTCAGACAAATTGAAAATCTCCTGGTTCTGTTCAATCCTGGGATTGAACTCATATGTTGCTTCCAAGGGGGCCTCTCCCATGGCCTTCAATCTCTGTCTCTTCATTTTCTCTTCATGTTTTAGTTGACTCACCTCTTGTGAATTCTTATACCCTAGTTAGAGAGTTAAGTTTTTGTGTGTCAGAGGATTCAAACTCACAGGGTCATTACTAACTTAAATAAACAAGAAGATCATAGAAAAGGTTGGAAGGAACAAGATGATGGGTTGCTACTAATAAGAATGTTACCTAATAGGTCAAATCTAGCTAGCTCTCATTTGATGGTTAAAAATTTAAATGTTTGGCAAATACTACAGGTATAATTATTTTGGTGAACCATCCCCAAACAAAAGCTACTGGAGCAGTACCAACTTGAAGATATGAAAACAATTCCCAAAAAATGAGTTAGCTCAATGGACAGAGCACTGGACTATTGTGCAGGAGGTCGAGGGTTTGAGCCCCGGCCGGACCAACACTCAAGGTGTTAAAACAAGTGAGAAGAATATGCTACCTTTCCAGAACATCAAGAAATGGTTAGATACTCTAATCTTCTCGGATAGGGACAAATAAATGGAGGTCCCATCTCCTGCAGGGTTAGGGGTAAGAGATGTTAATTTCCCACGTACTAGATTACTGTGTGATGGATGTCCTCCCCTGGGGTGGTTGGGAATTGGCCCTGAAAAGCCCCCATGGGGAGTGGTCAATTAACATAGGTATGTATGTATTGACAATATCCTTTGAGAGAACCTGATAGCATGGCCAGGGTAAGAGAAAGAGAAGCAGACCTAAAACAACTTGGCAGCAGATGGTTCAGGAGATGAAGACCATACATGAGATGTGAGATGTGGGGGGGGGGGGGGGGGAGGGGGCAATCCAGAAGCAGGCCCAGGTTAGGGAACAGTGGAAAGATTTTGTCACTGCTCCAAGTGCCAAGAGGCCCCATAGGCAGAAAGTAAGTAAGTGGCTAGGGGTAATGGATAGGTCACAATACAGGTAGGTCTTGCCACTGATTTTATGTACTCAAATTAGAAGAGTAGGCTGATAGGCTTAAAAGCAGATAGAGCAGTTGTTTGATAGGAAGGTAGGCATATGGGAGATCAGTGTACAGCACCGGTATGAAAAGAAAGTGATTGAGGGGAGAGATAACAAAAATATTGAAGGGTAAAAAGATTGAAAGGATGGAAAAAAGTGAGGAGAAAAGGTGCAGAGTTTTAATGAAAGGAAATGGTGAAGGGAATTCATTAATGTACTTTGGATAGGTCATGACAGCTCACCAGCCTTCAAGTTCTCAAGCCAGCTTCCAGCTTCTGGTAGATTTTCATGCTTTATCATTTCAGGGATTCCTACAGCTCTTCGTACTGCAGAGCTTTTTAAAAGTCCGACTTGACCAATTGTAAACAAGTTGGATGTTACCCAATAAGAGAAAATGGCCTGTTGAGAAACAATAAAAAAATCTATTAAAAATAAAAAAACAAAATAATAAGAGTAATGATCTTTTCAATGCCAAAAAGCTACTCAAGCAGGCACAAAATCCCCACATTTGGCTTTTCCTCCCTTGCTTCCAGTTTGGTGTTCTCCAAAGGGTTACAAAGATGCCATGTTTTACTTTAATTGAACCCTGGCCAGAGTACTATGCAACACCAAAATGTCACCCTATCTTGCCACGTCATATATGCTAGAAAGCCATGGGTAGCAGAAAGAGTTCATTAACTAATTAATTGATTACCTCCCCCCTACTTATCTTGCTTTTCATTTTAGATTAATATGAATTTAGTCTAGAAGACCTTCACTTTTTTCGCATGTACAGGTCACTTCAGAAAGTGTAACAAAATAACTAACACAAAACTGTCTTTATTATTCACAATGTAAGAAACTAAAATTAATCACAGGGTAATTTTGAACATACTGCAGGAAAATGTGCTGTGAAAGGGATCAATGCAACAGCCATGATGCGAAAGATTGTCTTCATTGTCTCCATATGAGGAGTCCTGACTCCAACCTCACCACCTAGCTACAAGACAAAATCACACAAAGAACTTGAAAATTTTAAGATTTGCTATGCTTTCCCACATTCATAGGTAGTATAGGTTAGGCCTTTGAGGAACAATGACATATAAAACATTGTGCTCATCCCCAACAATATTAATAATAATAAAAATAACAATAATAGAAAATGATAATATACATCGAATCAAAATATGGCGTCCAATTTGAATTGCCATTGTTCTGGACTGACTAGCTCTGACACATGTGATAATCCTTTTGTGTTTCCACGTGAAGATGAGGCTAGTGAGCCGAAAACAATGGTAATTCAAATTGGACACCATATTTGGATTCAGTGAATTGATAAAAATAATAATAAATACAAAGATCATTATACTAATGAGGAAAATAACAATGTTAATGACAGGAATTTAGCAGTGGACATTCCACAAGGTTACTCTTCACATTCACTGTTTCCAGGTCAATGTTAAATTTGGAATCAGTATGTTAGTTTTTGTGGAAAAAACAAACCACACACTCAACATACATATGATACCAGGATCAAGAATGTATAACATGAAGGGAAAAACAGTTGACTCCTAGTTTACTACTGATAACCACCAAGTACATAAACTTTTTTCTTTGGATGAACATCTTTCTTACTTCTATTGATGCCAACATGGAGAAACTGCAAATGATAGGTAAAACATAGTATGGATCACTTAATGTCAAGTCTTGAAACCAAAGATATCCTCCAGTCTTAAATGATTCTACCGGCAAATAAGCCATTCTTCTGATAGCAAAAAAGAATGAGATGAAAACAGGAAACTGGAAAAAAATGGCCCCTAAACTCTGAAAGAAAACAAAAAATTTACAACCTGTTAGACAAGTTTTATGATCAAACAGAATCCATGTTCACCAAATCATTAAATCAATAGATCCATGTCAGTATTTGAACAACTGCAAACTAAGCCCTCCCCTGACAAGTTATGCTTGATGTTAGGTTAGGAGAGGGTAGGTACACAGTTGCTTAGATATTAAACATCCATTCAAATTAATGATAGAGAAACAATTATTCAACCCAGGTCAAAGAATTGACCTTGGGAATAGTCAAGATCTTGGTAAATGTGTTCTTCATATTAATCACCTTAACAGGGTGACATTTGTTCTCTCTGTAAATATTTCCCAGCATTGTAGCAGCTTGTGCTTGTGCCGCTGAATCACGAGAGTTAGACAGTTCTCTCATCTTTGCCTCTGCCTCTTGTAACTGCGGCCGCGCATTGTTCAGTCGAACTGTGTTGGCCTGTGACTTGATAATCAGAGGAAGAAGCAAGAGACGGATGCATACTGTGGTCACAGCTATGGAAGCACACCATGAGAGACCTCCAGTAACATGGAGAAACTCCAGGCATTGTTGAATAATACCAGTTGGGCCCCAGCCACCTAATCCTAAACTTGCCAAACTTGGCTCGCCAACAGAAGCTAGGTTATCTGCCAAATCATTAAACATTGTGCCCTCTGTGGCCATGGACTCTAAGACTGATCCTGAACCATCCTCCTGTACAAATGGATTTGTGACTTTCTCTTCTTGCAGCAGTTCTGTATTATCTGTCAAAGAAAAGTTCTTAAACAAAGCAAGTATAATAACTCAAAAATGTCAACTTGAGGCTGTGCAGATGAAGTAAAGCAGTTCTCTCTGTCCACTTTAGGATGGTCCATGAGGGTAGTCTATCGACTGGGGGTCACTATCCCCCCCCCCCCCCCCATATTTCAGGTCAGTTACTTTCAGTTCTCAAGCACTCAATATTTCATCATTTTCCTTGAAAGTTCGAGTTATCGAGAGAAGACTGTGCAGCACTTCATTGCACGTGACGTTATCTACAGCCAATACACCTTACCTGAACTTGTTGAGGAACTTTGTGAACCGAACAACGAAAAGCATCTCGCTCCTTTAATCCAAGGTGAGAGTTCGGACCCAATACCACTGTAACCATACATTTTGAAGTCCCTCGGTCTCTCATAGTTTGCCCTTCGGTACAACCCAGTCGTCGAATAAGTGCGGGAGGCAACATCCCTGACGTAGAGATCGAGATTCTGCGAGTTGTAAAAAAACGACATTTTTATTCCACTCAGCTATGCTTATTCACATATAAAACATCTCTCCCGTAATTGAAAACATATCGCTTTACCTTATTGGTTGCTTGCCCCGAGACCCTTAAAGTTCTTAAGCACGTTGCTGCCCGGCTAATCTTCCAATTGCCGAAACGTGCACACAAGGCCGCCATCTTTTATACAGTTTTACATCAAGTACGCAACAGTAAATGTCCTCGACTTCTCGGGAAAGATGCGGAGGGTCTGAGGCCCACTAGTCCGACTAAGCAGATCGAGGGTGCTGAGGCCATGAGGGGTGCGCTTTAGCAGGCATGGGGGACAATAATTCAGGGAAAATAGGGAGTTTAAGATGCACACCAGGCTCCATAAAGTGTAAACAAGAAAAATGTGATAAAAGACTTTGACAATTAGTGTCGGACAGATCATGTATCACGCTGGCTTGTATGTCTGTGACTGAGCCGTCTTCAGACTATGAAATATCAGGAGCCCGGCCATCACAAGTGATGGGCTCCTGGAAATATTTAGCATAGCCTCCTTTACGCAGAGGGAAAATGATGAGACCAACGATTTTCTTTTTACATTATTCATTAGCTCCTGAGAACACTTTGAATATATGGGAAGAAACTTAGAAAGTTAAAGGTCTTAAGGCGGTGATTATGGATGAAAAAAGGTGATTTCGAAAATTTCTGTGGGCAAACCGAACCAAGCTGCCTCTCTTCTTCTATTTCTTCTCTTTCAGTACTAGTTTCTGTGCAGCGTCCCATTACACTAGAAAGCGTGTATGTGCTGCTCTTTTTTAATAATGATAAATAAAAACGGTCCGCTTCAGGAAGATTTGAAAGAAATACTAGAATCATTATATTATTATACTCCAAACCTGAACTCTACGGTCGCTACATCGACGACTGTATCGGCGCTACCTCAGTCTACCAGAGAGGAGCTCACTCAATTCATAACCGCAGTCAATTCTTTTCACCCGGCTCTGAAATCATGTACCTGGGAAATTTCTGACAATTCTTTATCCTTTTTAGACATCAAAGTTTCAATTGAAGGCAACGGTTTATGCACTAGTGTGTATGACAAACCTACAGACTCGCGTAATTACTTGTTATATTCGTCTTCGCATCCATCTCACGTTAAGAATTCCATTCCTTTTTCTCAGTTTCTAAGACTTCGTCGTTTATGTGGTGATGACTCTGATTTCCACCACAAATCAGAGTCAATGTGCCAGTTTTTCGATAAACGTGGTTACCTTGATTCCGTCGTTCAAGAGGGTTACCACCGCGCCCAACTTATTGATCGACATCCAGCACTACAAACGTCCCAAAAGGAAGATTCCGACCGCATTCCATTCACTCTCACGTTTCACCCTCCCAACCACTCAGTTAAATCCATCATTCTTAAAAAATTTAAATTACTTCAAAACGATCCAGAGACAAGCTCTATCTTTTCGCAGCCTCCGCTCATTTCATTCAAACGCGACAAAACGATAGGCAATTTTTTGGTCAGAAGTTCTTTTCAGACTAATGACCAACCAGGAACTTTTAAATGCGCTCGTGCACGATGCAAAACGTGTCCTTTCATTCACAAAACTGATAAAATATCGGGACCCAAACGATCCATTAAGATCACCGATCACTTCACGTGCACCTCCGCCAATGTAATCTATTGCATAACTTGCACCTATTGCAAAAAGATATACATCGGCGAAACAGGCAGAAGACTAGGTGACCGATTCCGAGAACACCTTCGAGACGTGGAAAGGAATGGCAAGGACACATCGAAACCAGTCGCTAGACATTTTAATTTACCTGATCATTCTAAGCAACATATGGCAATCTGCGGTCTTTCCTTGCACTTAGGTAGCACGGAAAGCCGTAAAACTCTTGAACAAAAGCTCATATTTCAAACCGGCAGTCTAAATCCCACAGGTATCAACAAACGCTTTTCATTCCACTAATTCATTCGTGTTTTTCTCGTTGTTATGTTCCCACCAATAACGTAGCTCCATTTTCTGCCTTTAAAAGCACACACAACCCACAAATCCTCTATTCGCTCCGACGAAGGGCTAACGCTCGAAACGTCAGCTTTTGTAATCGTTAAGGTGGCCAATTTACCATTTCAACTTTGTTGATATATCCATATTATTACACTGGCCTACCTGTAACCGCCGCCAAAAATTTGAAACTTGACATGTGTTTGAACTTGTCCTGCGTCAAGTGGGATTTTAAAAAAGGATTGGGTCAGATTGTATTCTGTTGCTTGGTGACGTCATCGTGAAGGAAGTCACCGGGTTTCACAGTAAACGGTTTCATGCCTTTGTGAGTTGATTTCACAATTAATTACGTCTACGATCTGGACGTAGAGTAGTAGGAATGAAGATCATTGAAAGCTAGCTGAAGCCGCTACCTAGCCACAACTTAATTATTTACGTGAGATACTGTTTGGGTAAAGATTCATCCACTTTGTGATACCGGTTCATGTAACGAAATCACCTAGAAAGAACTATTAGGAATCTGAAAATGTCTTTCACTCGCGATCGAACGAAGGTGAGTTTGGCATTCGCGTTATGTAAAAGAACTATCGGATATAAATGATCATACCGGTAGGAATTCGAGTTTGGCTAATTTTTATATGGCATCGTGTGTTTTCTTTCAGAGTCAAACTTCGCCATCATTCAAGACTCCGATGGCATTCAAGCCTGACTCCAAGCATAAACCATCTCCTTCGCGAAAAGATTTGTGGAAAGAGGAGTTAGGATTCGATGGTGAGCTTAAACGATCAAGCTATGGCTCTACTGTGTAGCCTCTAGATTATAACTAGTTCTTGCAAGACAAAATTTGCTTTTATTTGAAATATTTACATTTTGTGTATCGCTCGTGTTCGATAAGCTTTCTTGACACTAAACACGAACAATCCACTCTCTGTCTTTGTTCGTACATGCAACAGACGATGATTCTAGTCCAGAAGCCGGCCAGTCATCGAGTGACGATGAGGAATTGGAACCTGAAGCTGATCAGCTGTTTAGCAAAGGTGAATTCTTTTTTTTTTTTTTTTTACAACTTCAATGTTATCTACAATTATTTCAGTCTACAAACCGTACACAGCGTCTTTTGGATAGTTGTGAAAACATTGTTTAGCTTCAGTATGCATGCTATTAACTCTTGCGTTCCATTTAATTAGCTAAATACCTGTTGCTCTCATGTCAACAACAAACAAATTGAAATAGTTTCTGGTTTCATCTCTCCTGGAGTTGTAAGATTATCTGCAATGTCATCTGAAGTACTTGTTGTCTGACTGTCCAAATACAATATTATTTATTACTTTGTATGTCTTCTCTATTGAAAATATTGAAACTTGAATTATAAAATACTGTTTGATGAATTTTTGGACGATTTCGCCATTTTTGGGCAGGAAAATCATCCAGGGAGAAGTAAAAAGAGGTGGTTGCGTGAGAGTTTCAAAGTATAATTTTCGTTGACAAGCTGCAAAATATCATTAGGTGATGGAATTAAAAGATTTATATTAGGTTTTTCAGTAAGCTTACTTATATTTTTCAAATTTACTAATGGTTTGAAGCGATACTATTTTAACAGGTTTATTTATCATTATGTGTTTGTTTTGCTAGTTTGTTTGTAGGTTGTGATTCCTTTTTAGTGCTTTTAATTAAAAGCCAGTTAGATCAGCTTTGGTGTACAATTGTTCCCAGATTTGGGAAGAGACTTCATTGACATGGTGATAATACACTTTAAGACATGCCAAAAGATGAATTTAAGAAATGTGTTATCACATCAACAAGTCCCAAGTCGAAGTAACAGTTGTAATGGTTAACCAAGAACATGATTGTTCATTTAGGAGAAAGTAGTTTGAAATTGTCACTAAATTTTTAAACTTGTAGAATCACGACTGCAAAGCTGGTAAATTGGTTTTTCATTGTTAAAGCCCCAGAACTCTGTTAAAAAAAGTCCACTTCCCTATATTAAATAAAATTTGAGATAATATCTATTTTACTTCATGTATAAACTGACTTCTTTAAAGTGAAAAATGTTGGGAGAAAAATGCTCTAAAAGTTCTGGTACAATTTCAGGTTCGTCAGATGTTGAGTATCATGCTCTGCTTGCAGAGGTAAAACAGAAAGACAAACAACGCGAGGAACTTCTTATGAATCTTAAGGTTTGTTTATTTAAGCAATAGGTCACATGTTTTCTGGTCACTTAAACATGATAAAGCCATGCAGAGAACATGAGGAAAGCTTAAAAATCCACAGCCAAATGCCTCTGATTTACAAGCTTTCCTCATGCTCTCCCAACATACCAATGCAACTGGCTTTATCACATTATAGAGCGCGCAAGAAATGCATTATTTTGCTGCTTTAACATAACTAGTTACATGGAGACTCTATAACCTGATAGAGCATCCCCTTGGAAACTGAATTGACCAATCAGACAATGTAGACTATGCATGTTCATTATTAATTTTTATAAATTCTGTTTACTCATTTATTTATTTGCAATGTTTAAACAGGCTCAGTTCAGCTTAAAGCTGATTTCACCCTTTAATTCCCTGAAGTGATTGATGTTTATTCTGACCCTTTAATCTTCATACCTTATTCAGCAAATGAGAATAATGAAACTTATTAGGTAGAAGTTGTTATCTTGATTGAACACCAAATTCTTGTTTACAAGCTTATACCATTTTTGTGTGTTAACTCAAAGCATCATGCTTAATATAATAGCAATACTTCTTTCTCAGCTTAGCCTGTCATGCATTAAAAGAAGTAGCACGTACTCTTTATAAAAAAATGTAATTTCTTGATTTAAAGGGCTGGATCCCCAAGGACAGCTTGTTTTATGTGTCCGAGCAGTCTGTCTTGGTTCCACCCGTGTTTAACCATTCCACCTCATCAACCCTTTACAATATCACAGTCCCCAAGTCAGTTACAACTCCCAGCAAATACTTCTATTTAAAATTCAGTTTAAGGACTTTTATTTTAATTATTTGAACTAGTACCAATTCCTTGACATAATTATTTTAAGATTCCTCCTTCGTCTCTAATCAATATTGGTACAGAGTAACTTAGAAGGCCAAATGCAAAATTGAGTGGGAAACAGGCTGTTCCAATAACCTTTTAGGAGGGTTATAGATCTATTCATGGTATTACTTGTTCAATTTTCAAGCACCCTTAACCCTTTTGCAGCTGAGATCTCAGAAGCAATTCTCCTTACCTTCTGTCCTACAAATAGTACTTTTTACAGTTGTGTGCTTGGTTGCCAAGCCTTTGAACAGGAGTGAGGCTAGGGGTGACCTTGTTATGATACAAACCTCGCTGCCCTTCAAATGTAAATCACTTTGTTGTCATGCTAACTAGATACAGGTCTCTATCACAACAAGGTCACCTTCAGCCTCACTCTGAATCAAAGGCTTGGCAACTAAGTACACAACTGTAAAATGGCCCATTCTCACAATGTTATAGTCCTAAGAATTTCATATTGGATCATCTAATAATCCCGTAAGTGATATTTTTCTTTATTCTCATCACTTGTCTGCTAGAAAATTTATTGATATTGTAAGGAGAAATTCTGTCTTGGTCACTCATGGGATTTAAGGTATTTATTGAGAAATTTGCTCATAAATACCTTTTAATTTATAAACGTCAACAGTTGTATACCTCATGTAATTTATTTAATATAAAGCACACATTCAAATTGCAAAAAAAGAACTAATACCTGTCAGATGTACTGATAATATTTAAAAATAAATGTGTGACTGATTGATTAAACTGAATTTTGCCTTCTCTGCTTTCCAGGCCATGACAGACAAAACTGCCAACTACAAGTCCAAGCTTCAAAAGGCAGAAAACAACAAAAAATCCCAAATAAAAATTCTGAAGAAGACTCACGAATCTCAGTTAGCTATGAAAGCAGAACTTATTCACAACTTAGAAGAACTTATTGAAGAACAAGAAACCAAAATTTCCGAGCTTGAGAGTCACATCAAAGGGTCGATTCCTTCTCAATCATTGTACACTGCCAATACAAAAGCTTCAAGTCTTAGGAAACTGGTTGACTCTATAAATGATCTCCATGCAGAGAAGAGCAGGATTCATGAAACATGGCTGTCAACGCAGTCAGAACTTGAGACAGTTAAGCATGAACACAAAGAGAACGTGAGTCGTTTGACAGAAAGCATTTCAGAGTTGGAGAAAAAGCTCCGCAAAGCCCAGGCTGTAAATCTCAAGTTGCAAAGCTCAGGAGTGGAAAGTGTAAGAGTGTATTTGGCTGTTATTTAAAAGATTTATGTGTTGGGCATTATCTTTGTTTCGTTATTTAGTTGCACAAAGATAAAATCTTGACCAGTGGTTAATCATAGAGCGACCCGATCGTACTAATGACCTTGGTCTTCTTTGCAAAGGAGATAAAAACCCCGTTTTAATGCAAGACATTTTTACGTGGTTCTTAACATCATGTATATTGGCGGGAAATTTGGTGAATAAGGTGGCCCAGATTCTCCCGTTTTTCAGATCCCATGTTCTAATTATTCTTCCCCTCCCCCCCTCCCTGGGAGCCTGGTCTTAGGTGGACTGTGATGTTGATGAACCCTTGATACAGATGTACACGTCGATAAAAATATATATTTTTATCCTCTTTCAGAATAAACCAAGAGAAAACGACAAACAAGTGTTTTCACTCCAAGAGGAAGTCGCCACTTTGAAAAAGAAGATTCAGACATTAGAACATGATTTACAGAGCGCTCACAAACTACACACTAATACACAAAATAAACTTGAAGAAGAAGCATTGAATCTTAGAAAGAAGCTACGAGATACTGAAGCGAAGTATAGTAATCTGGCTGCTACACCGCCGAAGGTTAGTCTCAAGAAAGTAGTCGAATCTCTGTCCAATTGTTGTTTTCAACATGGAGAAGCCCCTTACCCATTGGGGGTGAAAAGGGTTTTGGCGTGATGCGGGATTTAATATTTTTAATTTTCGTGATCTGTGAAAATGCAAAATTAAAACTTATTTAATTAAAATTGTCTCATTTTTTCGTAGACGCGGACCATCTCTGTTGTTTCCGAGGAGACCAAAAAACAGCTTGATCAGATGATCGCTCAAAACAAAGATCTGGAAGAAATTCTTGCGAAGACGAGATCAGACTACAACGCTAAGGTGCGTTACGTTCATGTCCATAGCATCAGAGAGGGGAAATCTTACATAATCTTTCGTTCATCGTTTGCATTTGTTCTAATTGTAGGTATCCGCTCTTCAAGCTGATATAAAGTCTTTAAAAACGAGCATAACGGAGAGCACAAGAAATGAGCAAAAAGCTTTGGCCGATTGTCGAACTTTGCAGGAAGCCGTGAAGGAAATGAGCTCTCTCGAGTCAGCGGTGAAACGAAAAGACAGCAAAATAAAGGCGCTAGAATCAGAGGTACGTTTGTGATTTCTCCTACTAGATCGAGCGTGGGAAGAGCTTCCCCCAAACCAACGAAGAAACGTCGAGCTGCGATCAAATTTGCATCGCTCCCCGCATGTTGGTCGGTGGCCCAGATGGTATGATGGCGCCCTTCCAGTGGCACGTATATAAGAAAACACGGTTCCAATTTGCGCCGAGACCTAAATTCGTTTTTCGCACTTACCTTTTACGATTGCCCACATTGCGATTTGCCCAAGAATATCAACTCTATGGATAACTACTTTCGATTATGCGTCCCACGTAGTTTCAACATGTCAGGAAATGGTAAAGGCAAATTCAATAAATTTTATCGTGAGTCAAGGAAGTCTAAAACTTATGCCTGTGAAAACTGTGCATCGTCATCCATAGTCTGTACGTAGCAGCTTTTGTTCCACTTTTCCCCCCAACTCTTCTTTCTCTCTACTCTTCTCTTTCTTACATCTTTAGCTCATATAATTTTTCCTTTTCTTTCTCCATTCCCTTCCATTTTTCTTGTCTCCTCCCTTCTCGGTTCCCCGTGACTCTCCTCTCCTCTCTTCCTTCCCTTCCATCCCTTTCTTATCTGCTCTCTTCATTCCTATAAACGTCGACCCGAAGAATCTAACATCTTGCAACTGTCTGATTTTCGTGTTTGTTTTTATCCTCTCCCTCTCCAACAGATCAACAAATATAAAGCGGATATCGATCAGCTGGGACAAGAATTTGAACAACAGACGAAAGACTTTGAAGGGGAAAAAAGACGACTTGTTGCAGAGGAGCGGGCCAAATGTGGGAGGGAAACCAGCGTTATGCGCTCAAAGCTGAAAAGCGTTACACAGCAGCTGATTTTAATGAAGAACACTTTGGACAATATAAAGAGAGAACATCAAGATCTAAGGATAAACTGTTTAAAACTCGGGACTGGAATTAAACCGGCAATACGCGAGGTGATAAAACAAGTAAGTTTCACTTCCTGTAGCTCGCATGTTTCAAGACACTAAGTACAGTGGAACCTCAATTTACGAAGTGCCAAGGGACTGGGGAAATTGGCTCGTTATATCGAGGTTTCGTGGCATAAATTTTACTGTAACTTTAGCCGGGCTGAAGCTGAAGTATCGTTCGTTATACCTAGGACTTCCGAGTCGTTATATAGAGGTGCGTGAAATCGAGGTTCCACTGTATGGGGTACTTCGTTTACACAAGGATGGATTTCTCCTGCGAGAATTTCGCGATCTGTTTGCAATTTCAGTTCTGAATGGAATTCCACTTTTGTTTTCTTTACAGATTGTGCAGCGCATCGAAGGAATTGATGACAAAAATAAAGAATTGGTTACGAAGTACAAAAAGGAAATGGCGCTGAGGAAAAAGCTCCACAACGAACTGGTGGAATTGAAAGGCAACATTAGAGTATATTGCAGGGTAAGGCCTGTGATCAAAGAAGACGGAGGAGGAAAAATGGCTGCCAATGTTGTTTCTTTTGACGAAGATGACGATGGTGTTCTTGGTGTTTTCTCCAAAGGATCAACAAAACTGTTCGAGATGGACAAGGTGTTCACATCAGAGTCCACTCAACAGCAGGTAATTTTTTTTTTGTTATGCTAGTAGATGTTGTATTTGATGAGTCGGACGTGACATCATGCGTTCGGGCTTTAATTTTTTAATGCAAACCTCGCGCTAGCGAACAGTAACTGATGCAAAAGAAGGCAGTGATGGTGTTTCCTTCATCAATGCACCAGTTTAGCAGCGAAATCTCGGAGCAAACTTTCATTTAAAGGAGCTTTGAGACAGTTGTGTGTACTGGAAAATATTGCTTGAAAATCTTTTTGTTCGTCATTTGCGATCCGTACTAAATCCTCGCTATACTTAATAATGTGCGATTCATGTTTGTTTATTATTACCATGTAAGTATTTTTATCAAAGTGTGGTAAAGTTTTTGCAATTTCGGTGAACTGCTCTAATGAAGTAGAGATATATTTAGCCAATAGACGCTCTTTTAATCTGCAATCCGCTCTTCTCTCTCCAGGTGTTTGAAGAGGTTAAGGCACTCATAGTTTCTTGTATAGACGGTTATAATGTTTGTATCTTCGCCTACGGGCAAACAGGAAGCGGAAAAACGTTTACAATGGAGGTAACTGTTAACTGTTGTGCGATAATGTTTATTAGAAGGCTAGGTAGTTAAACCATCGTCCTATTTTGGCCTCAATCTAATAACCCGAGCGGATGCTAGTTACCAAACTACAGCCGATTTGGGTATCTAGTGATACTCAAGAAGGGTGGTAAATAGACTGTTCGCAAACCATTTTTATTTCTTTATTTTCTGAGATTGCACAATGCCGGAAGGAGTAGCGATATTCTTAGTCACTTAATGCTATAAAAAAAGAAAGCATAACCTCCGAAAGTTATGGACCATTGGCTGCTACACCTACCCCCGCCACCCCTTTCCAGAGCCTTTTCCCCTTAGCATGTTAAGGGTACAACGAGGCTTTAAACAACCTATATCACATGCAGATCATGTTGGCTATACTCGCCGGCACCTTTTCTAACGCATTAATAGACACTAGCACTCAGCGCTTGGAAAACACCTGCGTTACGCCCACATTCAGAGGAACAAAGATCTACGCAAAGAGTTAACCATCCTTAAGAAAAGTCGTGGGAAATTTGAATGCTTAATTTACGAAATGCTCTTTATCCAAAAGAATAGAAACCTAAACTGAACACTCAATCTGACTCAACCATGGCTGCATTCCACATTGTAGAGTTTTTAATCACGTACATCGAGACTTTCACACGCATTCTTAGTATGTACAGAATTTGAAAATGATGAGCGAGACATAGGAACGTTAATCGAAATTATTATCGCTGATTTTTAGTCTTAATTTTTTGCTCAAAGTCTCCGTTGTCAGAAATAACCCATGTTCTTGATTTGTTTTGTTTTTTCTTTCCCAGGGCCCCTCATCCAATCCTGGTATCAACCAGCGTGCACTCAAGCTGTTGTTCGAAGAAACACGTGATCGCGGAGTGGATTGGAACTACAATATCAACGTCTCTGTGATCGAGATCTATAATGAAATGATCCGTGATCTGCTGGGTGACGATCCATCCACAAAACTTGAAGTGAAGCAAGGAAAAGACGGTCTTTTTGTACCTGGCCTCACCGAAATTCAAGTGAATAATGTTGACGAACTGAACGAGGTATACATCATTGTTTGATTAATTTGATGGATTGTTCGATCGTTGGATAGATTGATTGACATCTTTTTGATTGATTTACTGATTGCTCAGTTGATTATTGATTGGCTGATTCATTTGAATGTTGCTTGACAGGTGTTTGCCATCGGAAAGACCAACAGGTCTACGGCCATCACTGACATGAACGAGCATTCCTCTCGTTCCCATGCCCTTCTCTGTGTGACGGTAACCGGTTTCAACAAAACCACAGGACGCAAGACTATCGGTAAGAAAATCCATATACCGGCAGTTTACCTTTTTACGTCAAAGATTTAACCATTTCCACCCTAACATCAATATGCATATTCTCCATATTTACCTCTATACATTTCCTAGCTACTGACTAGGAGAATTTGTTTGACAATCAAGAGCTTCTTTTAAGTTTGTGATCATTTCTGTTATTTTCATGACTTTTAATGTATGATTCAGGGGTGATAATGTATGGTGAAATAAAATGCTAATCACTCTTAGGAGTCAAAGGGTTAAATATAAATTTTTTGCACTGTCTGCCATAGATTTCGTGTAAGTTTATCTCAGAGAGTTGTATGTTTAATCACACAGTTTCCCTTCGTTAATACATGTCTTTCGCCCCATCACCTTCCAGCTTTTTGCTCGGAAGTGGAATTGTATTGTAAGGAGGATTTTCTGATCTGTCATTTTTGGGGACGAAGAGATTCATTGGTGGTCAAATATATCAGATACAAGCGATATTAAGTGATATTAAAAGTACAATCCTAAACTCTGTTTACTTGTTTTTTCTTGGTTTTGATATTAGGGAAGGGCGTGTATTAAGAATGGTGATTGTTCCTCAAGATGGGATATACCTCTTAAGGAACTTCAGTTGTCGTATTAAGGAAATCCACGTTTTTTTTTTCCGGAAAGTGAATTTACATTACAGGGTTTCTTAGAATAGAAGAAAAATACTTTGAGTTTCCTCATTCTGAAGAACTGAGTTTGAGACAAGATGGTGTGTCAGAGGCAAGGCATCTAGAAGGATGCATTAGGTGCTTCATTTTCGTTGTACAGGAAATGCGAAAAAAAATTGACTTTGCAGTCTCGTTTTCTTATTTTACATCGTCTCAGGAAAGCTTAACCTGGTGGACTTAGCAGGAAGTGAGAGAGTGTCGAAGAGTGGATCTGAAGGTGCCCGGATGAAAGAGGCTCAGAGTATAAACAAGTCTTTGTCCTCTTTGGGCGATGTGATCCACTCGCTCAAAAACAAGAGTTCTCATGTTCCCTACAGGAATTCAAAGCTGACGTATCTCCTTCAAGAATCTCTGGGTAAGTGGCCTCTAACCTTCCATCGGGCTACAAATTCGTGTTCCTCAGTCTGCGATATTTGGTAGGGGGGGGGGGAAGGGGACGGTTTGTCTTGAGAACTTGCTTTCTGCTTCATGACCTTTGTGTCTTTCTCGCGGTCACGAAACATCCTCAACCTCGTCTTAAGGAACACAGCAGTCAAACGTCAAGGGAAATATATAAGTAACAAGCGGGCCACGCAAAATATACAAAAAAATGAAACTTTCATTAACATCTAAGGAAGCAGATTGGGGGGAATGGGAAACTTGAGATTTTACGAACGCAGCCGGAACTGATTTTATTACGGGTATCCAAATAATTTAAACCGTCAGCTAAAGAAACAATTTGGACTAGTTAGGGTACCAGAACCTGCTCCTCTGTTTTTAAATTTTTATTTTAAAATATGGCTTCGGGCCCGTTAAATTACCGGAACTGTCAAGAAACGGGCCCTTAGGGCGGATGATAGGGGGTCCCTGGAAACGAATTTGTTATATGTTTCCAGACTCCCTAAGAGGGCATGTTGTTTGACGAAAGCTAGCGCGAAGAAGGCTAAAAACTGTGTTGACCAACAAGCACTTATCACTTAAATCATTTTGGTTTTCAGGAGGAGATTCCAAAACTCTAATGGTGGTTCAGGTTTCGCCTGTGGAGAAAAATGTAGGTGAAACAGTCTGCAGTTTGAATTTTGCCCAGCGAGTCAGAACAGTGGAGCTTGGTCAAGCCACGAAACGGACCGTGAAAAGTTGAATTTCGGACCCAAAATATTAATCAAGAAAAACTGTCGAAATAGCTGGTCTGTTTTCACCAGAATTAATTTTTGCAACGTAGTTTTTTAGTTTGCTGCCTCGAAAGATCGTAGAGGTCTTGTCTCATAAGTGATATAGGACTTAAGTTGTACATACACGTAGCGCAAATTTCTTCTAAAAGGTCTTTCCTAATGTGAACGTTTCATAATTAATGCATTGTAATTATCCATGTTTGATATCTCAAACACTCTTCTTCCGGGCTGTGTCTTTCTAAGTGCCACGCTACACGAAAACATTTTTTACCGTCACTTTTTACAGTTCTTTGTGAATTTTATTCTTCTCCAATGAACCAGCAATTGACTTGAGAAAAAATAAACTTTAAATCTAATGAGAAATAATAAGAAAGATCTGTGCAATTGATCAGAAACTAATTTAGAGTACCTCCATCTTTAACATATTTCGAGATGTTAAAACTTTAAATGTAAATAACTTTGAACATAACTATGCTTTGAACAAACGAAAATTTTTTCTATAAAGCTATTACAGAAATGTATATTTACTTGATTTTAAAGAAATTGTTCAACCCTATGTGAATTTTGCAATTTTGTGAATTTTTCATAAGACTTCATTTGAAAGCTTTTTTCTATTCAATGAACAAGAAAATATTTTGACACCATGAATTCTCGAATTTGTAGGTATATTTTTATGATAGCTTTGTAATTTCTAACGTTCTGTGTTGAATTTAGCACGACTATTTGTAAATGTTTTGCATCATTCGACAGTATGTCAACTATTTATAAATCCATGAAGTTTTGCACAATGCAATAAAGAACATTACGATTTTTACTCGTCCTCTGGCCTTTTCTTACGTGGTTACCCTTACGTTCTGTTGTAGCACTTTTCATGATGTAAAAGGTCCAAATTGCTCGTCAAAACATGTCTCTGTTCTTATTCTGCGTTGTTCTTCAAAACACTCAGAGCGTTCAAACATAAACAGTTTAAGGAGTTGTATTTGTGGTTACTATTTTCAGTGGAAGTCAGAAACGCCCTAAGTTATCTCCTTCCGGGCCGTAGCCAGACTTCAGAACAAGACGAGGCAAGTTTCGGGTCTGGCATGCCTCCCCCAGAAAATTTTGAAATCTAGAGGCTCAGAAATGCTCTTTCAAGCATTTTCCGTGGCATTTTTCTTTAGAAAAGTCAATCTTGGGCAAGTGTGGAAGTTCACTTTTTTATTGCCGAGCGATACTGGTGCAAAAAAAAAAAAGGAAAAGACCAAAATCAAGACGAGGCAATTGCCTCGTCTTGCCTCATGCTAGCTACGGCCCTGTCCTTGTCATCCTTTTCCGGCGAAAGCCCGTCCGAATGTGTACCGAAATGACATGTGATGTCTCTGTATTCCTGTGGTAGGTTTAGAGCCATACAAGCGACTCAAGCTTTATGGAGTTTTGCCGCGTAGTTCGTTAGTCTCGATTTCTAGTAATTTTGCAATTGAGGCAAAACCATAGAAAGTTAACCAGAGCGACCCCAGCAAGCGGGGACATCAAAATGACATGAAATAAACATAAGGTAGCCAGTTTTATCAAGATTACTTTCCATACCCAGCATTCGGCGGAGCACTTTTGGCAGCATTCTGCTAGATTGTTTGAAGAAGTAGATCACACTGCAACCAACGTAGGCACCTAAACTCCTTGTGACCGAAGTTATTATTAATAAAGATACGTTTTCGGAACATTTTATTTCAGTATCTAGAGTGTTTGAAAAATCAGATTTTTAGAGGAAACGAGGGTTAAAAAATTAACAAAACGTACTAAAGAAAATAAAAGAGGAAGAGAACATGAACAGTTTGCTCCAGTTTGCCAGCTTGCTCACAGACAAACCCTGAGCCAGCAGATTTTATGGTCAGTAGCCAGACACTAAACCATATGCGTTTGAGCAGTCCCCAAATCCATGGCAACAACTCCCGCTCAAACTTCAGAAAATGGCTGCCTGTGTTTTTGTAAGTTATGAGTGATTACGGTTTACCAGAATCGAAAAAGCATACGAGATCTGCAAATACAATGCCATTCTAAAGAAAAAGAATTGAATCGTTGAACGGAAAAATTATCGCAATGCCTCAGGGAAAACTTCGTGGAGGGTTGCGAGGCGAAGTACAATCTACTGTACGAGAGAACTACGGTAGCAAAGCTGTGACTTCTAACTTCAAAAGCCGTGTCGTTCATCCGAGAAATCCCAAACTTGTGAAGGGAAGCCCTGAGGATGATAAGGTGAGTGATCAGACTTAAACTTTCTCAGGTTTATTATTGTTTTAGTTGTGTAATTTTCCCGAGCCTTACTACGTTTGATGCAAAACAACCAGGCAAATTAAGTGTATCTGTACTGAAGTTTGCTCGCGATCTAGATCTATTAGCAAGCTTTGAGTTAATAGAGTTTTGAAAATTGCAATGAATAGGATTGCAACTTAAGGAGTTTTACTCTCAATAGCGTTGACTAGCAAGATGAATCCGTTTGCCAGACAAGCAGACAGCAAACGCTTTTCGATTTCAGTTGTCTGCAAAAGTCAGCTGAGTGGACCAGCTAAACTCAGTCTTAAAATTTGTACAGCTCTATGTGCACAAGATTAAGGAGAAATTAATTTTATTTCTGCTTCGAATCAGGGTTTTTCACATTCCGCTCCATATGAAGAAGGTACAACGAGGAGCTAGGAGACGCAAAAAACACTCTCCAAAGTAGATGTAGATTGTATACTCACAAAATTTCTTTGTGTGATAGCAACATTGACCATTGTATTATATTTTTACGAACACTTAGCAAGCTCCTTCTGCTTATATGGCTGAGATGCAGCTCACCACAGATGAAAGATTTAAGCTCACATATGAGATGAGAGTGCCACAAATTATTGAGTTACTAGACATGTCTGAACAGACTCTTCAAAAGGTTAGACCCTCAACTATTTCTTTACTACAAACTACAAGAGGTCCTTTTAGTTTTGTTTTGACAAGAGGCTTGTATAGTATGAAGTAATCATCCATCAAAGTTGGCCTTTGTACTTAAAACAGTGATAATAACAACTTGATAAGTTGATTAATTATTGTTGTATTGTGATCAATTAATTAGACTTGTGTCTAATGTTGAATCTGATCTTGTTGTTGAAACATCAGTCTCAAGCCCACCAGTAACAGTCTCTTTAATATCAGGAATACCCTAACCTAGATGAACACATTATCGACTATTACAGCCAAGTTACAATCATTTACTACAAATTCAATAAGATAACTGAATTAACAAAACAATTGAAAAATGAAGATGACTTGATCAGTTAAAACACTTGGTACATAATTGAATTTTTTCCTTTTTACAGTCTTATCCTAGCAAGATGACATTAGTTTAACACTTCCATTGCATTTTCTTTCACATACTTTATTGGTCTCCCATTTTATTCTCTCTAGTATAGACAGACTTAAAGTAAATAAATCCTTTGCCTTTGTTTACACTGTTACAGTGACAGTCTGTGTAGTTTATTAAGTTTTGTTAAAAAAAAACTGTTTGTTTTTTTCTTTAGTTCACTACTATGGATATTGAAGAGCCTCTATTTCAGCCATTTCCTTCAGATATTGTGTTCCAGAATTTCAACCCATTTGAGACATATCAGATACCATTACAGTTGAGAAATAATGATAAGGTAAAAAAAAAAGTTCCTCAAACAATTGCAGAATTATTTGTGGTCAAACCCCTTCCTAAGGAGATTCATCACGACATTTAAGATGGATCATTACATCTACATGTATAGACACAACTAAAGAAGATGTAAAAGTAAAGCCTATAGAAAAGAGATAGGTTTTTATGGCAGTTAAATCTTAAAAGCAAATTACCATTGCAGAGCTCCAACAGACAGAAAACTCAATCCAATTAAAAGCTAGTCATGTTTCTCTGCATTTTCTAAAGAGAGGGATCTGACAAATTGTGAGCGGAATGGGACAAACTCTAAATTACAACCTGCAAAGTAATTAGCATTTAGAAGCAGTGAAAATACCTCGACATACTAATCCATGATGAGGACATTGAATTGATCGGTTTCATCCTTCCATGGGGCTTATCTTTTGGTGACAACCTCAGGGAAGATAAAGTTTATACAGAAATTTAGATGGTTGGGATTGAAATGTAAAGGTAGCTGAATTGTATAAAGCCTGTGTGAGCAAGTGTTTGTTTAGCTGTTAAGAATACACAGTCATATGGTACCAAAGGCAGTAACAAATGCTTTGGTTTATGGGGTTTTTGTCTTCATAGGTTGCCCGTCTGGTGAAGGTGACACAAACTGATTCTCCATACTTCAAGATCATCAGCCCAAATGACGTGGGACATAAAGTAGCTCCAGGAATGGATACTGTCTTCATTATTCAATTTACCCCTGATGAGAAAAAGGTATTGAGACTATCAGTGTATTGAATTGCATGTATCTTTGTGGTTATACTCTTATTGAAAATTTTTATACTAAGTAGACTTTTATATTTTTTTTTCCTTCAGTTGAATTGGAAGTGAGGTGGCATTGTGTAACATGTTGCTTTACTTTTTGGTTTAAAAGATTTGAAAATTGATTGAAAAATTTGATAGCTTCATAAATTGAAAGAATAAAAATATATAGTCAATTCTATGATTTGGCCTTCTTTCAACAGGACTACACCCATGAGCTTATTTGCATAACTGAAAGGGAGAAGTTCTTGGTGCCAGTTAAGGCCATTGGGGCAAGAGCCATCCTTGATTTTCCAGATGAGATCAGCTTCGGAACTTGTCCCGTAAAGGTACAGTTGAAACATTTTGGTAGTTTTGTCTTAATAGTCCCTTTTACAGTTGTGGGCTTGGTGGCTAAGCCTTTGAACAGGAGTGAGGCTAAGGGTGACCCTGTTGTGATAGAGACCTGTATCTAGTTAGCATGATAACAAAGTAATTTGCATTTGAAAAGCAGCAATATCTCTATCATAGCAAGGCCACCCTAAGCCTCACTCCTGTTCAAAGGCTTGGCCACCAAGCCCACAACTGTAAAAAGGACTATTACTGTTCATTAGACTGACAAGATACAACTGTGCATTTGTTTGCTACATGAATGTATTTCATGCTGATGCCACCTGTTGGGGTATTGAATAATAAAATTAATCCACAACTTAATGAGATGCCACAGCCGCTACTTTAGAATCCAAAATTGAGACAATTAACAATTTTGGATATATGTTCATTATTACTACATTATTTTGTAAACACAAATGTATGCTATATTCATTTAGTGATACTCTGAAAGTCATTGCAAAGAAAGTTTGCAAGAACCAATACTCTTCTTGGTACCTCTTATCATTAATATTGTTGTATATCCTCAGTATGCCACCACAAGGACTCTCCTTGTACGAAACATTGGCAACAGTGAGGCAAAGTTCCAGCTGTTAGTACAGGAGCCATTCTTTGTTACACCAGACAGTGGTCGGCTGGCTATAGGGGACAGCATGCAGATTCATGTAGATTTCAAGGCCCTGCAAACAGGAGACCATGCTAGTCATATGATTCTTCAGTATGAAACAGGTATATTGTACAAATTATATTTAAGGTAGTTCATACAGTCACGCGGATATCAAGTTTACTGCAACATATACTAGAGTCTGACATGGATATCTTTCATTAAAACATGATACAGGAGAAGAAATCTATATCAGTTTGTATGGAGCTGCAATTGATTACAACATCCGACTGGATAAAAATACTGTCAAAATGGAAAATGCCTTTATATCTTGTGCCTCACAAAGGTATGTTTGTGCCTGAGATGACGGATTGTATAAAAATTTGTTTCTATTCTTTGCTACCTTTGCTACAATTGAAAAATATACCAACCCTACCATCTTCTCAACCTCTAGGACAGTTACTCTCTCTAACAGAAGTGATATTATTGTCCAGTTCAAGTGGACAAACTTTGCAACACTGAGGGAAGAAATGCAACATAAAGATAGGTAGGTTGTAAATTTCCATACTTGTGAGATTTCCCCTTCTTTCCCCCTCCCAAAAAAAAAACTATTCTTCATTTAAAAAACAAGAAAGTTACAAATGGAGGTAGTGGAACCTAAACCCATTATACCTGCAGACTACGAAACCTATCTCCAGCCATAGCACCCTTCATGGTTAAACTTTGAATTCAATTGATTTAATGTCTTTGGCTAACATACATGTTAAGAACATAAAGGAAAAAAGCTCAAGGGGAGATTAGGAACTTGAAGATAACTGCTTAGTATGCATAGCAATGCAAACACTAAGCTAAGTGAAATTCTACCAAAAAAGGAGGCACCTAATTCAACAAACATAGACTAGTACATGACAGTGCCACAAGGATACACTGGTTTTTAAAAAAAGTACAATTTAAGTGACTGTGTACATAGTTTTAATAGGGCCTGCTTTGATTTAGATTGATCAATTTGTTTTTTTCATTTTTAAGCATCTACCGTAGGTCGATTTCCCTAGAGGATTGTCTTTTAGATGCTTAACTTGACTGTGTAATTGTAAACTTGAGGGCCACAAGTTTTTTTGGTTTTTATCTGGCTGTTTTCACCACTTATAGATGAATTTGATGCATAATTTAACATACTTACAAACTTACAAACCATGTAAGTCCTGAAACAAGGCCCCAAACAGGAATGCATAACTGACAAATGCTAGCATATGCTAAATAATTTCTAGTATACCATGCAGTACCTATACTCATGCTAGTTATTAACTAAAGCAAATTAACTTGTTCTTATTATATCAGGTCAAATTACCCTTATCTGTATCAGAAAGCAGTTATAGGAATGTAGCTAAGTGTTTACTAGGTAACTCAGTTTTGAATCTTTGTTTTTTAAGGTTTTACTTAGACCTTGAGAATGAGGAAAATGTTGAAAAGGATGAGTTCTTTGAGGAATGCCTGATTGATCCTACTCTCCGAGATCAAATGTCTATCTTGACAAGAAAATTCAAAAACAAGATGCAGGTAATAATTAAATGAATAATGTAAGAAATGATGATTAATTAACAATCACCTTTTCATGGCTGGAGTTAGTTTATGCCCCAAGGCCTTAGTTTATTCTCAGGCTTTTAATATTCCTTTATTTTCCTTTTTAAAACTTGACAGGCCATTGCTGATGACAAACTGCTTTACGGAGACTCAATTGTCACTATCGACCCAGTGGTAAGCAAGACTACAGCCATTTATTATTGAAGACCAGTGTCATATATTGTGTCAGTTATCTAAGAGTGGGAATTAAAGTACTCTCTTCAAGACTCTAGACTATCATACTCTGGACAATACTGACATATGATTCAAGTCTTTTGAGTGAGAACAATCTTAGGGTCAGCAGAAATTATTTTGTTTAAACTGCTTCTGATCATTTATTTTTAGGAAGGAGAGATCTGGCCCAATTCTCAGGCAGAAATCAGCATTATCTTTAAACCTCAAGAGGCCTGCAAGTAAGAATATGCAGTATTCTTGGGAAGTACAATCATGATTATAGATCTTGTTTTGTTTTACAAAAAATTTTTGCAGATATGCATGGGGTATTAGGGTTTACATATGTTAGAAACAGGTTCAGCTAATTTATCATAGGTGCTAACTGTGAACCTTTCATTGCTCCCCTGAAACTTGAATATTCAACAAGAGACCCTTAACTGATAATTTTTGTTTTTGTTGTAGTTATGCCAGAACCGTATACTGTGATGTTACAGGCAGAGAATCAAGGTTGCCTTTAAGAATCAGAGGTGATGGGATAGGTCCCCAAGTACACTTCTCTTTGGATACATTAGACATCGGCAGTGTGTTCATTAATTCTCGGCATTCTTATGAGGTAAACAGATCTTGTCTTTTACTTGTGCTTATACTGTATAGGTCCTGAAAAATGTAGGGATTAAATAACTTAATGTGTGCCATATCCACTGCAGGTTATTTTGTGCAACATGGGGGACATTGATGCTGTATATAAACTCCTTCCCTCAAACACCCAACTTGGTCCACAGTTTTCATTCCTCCCTGCCCAAGGAATTGTTATTCCTGGAGGATACCAGGCCATTCAGGTAAGCCATCTTGTATGACTCCTACACAAAGAATACAGCATAGTTACATTTTTATTAATTATTATAATTATATACAGTCTAAGCTGTTGAAGTCTTTTTACATTTTTAAAAGCTCTTGTGAAACATATAACTTACTGTTCACTGATCAAGAGATCGATTTCTTCCAGTAGCAGTCAGAGCTCATGTGAAATTCTGTAGTATGAAGTGACAATTAGGAATGTAATTTTGCTCCTTCAGGAGAGGGAAGTTGTCAAAATCCATCACAGGCTGCCTGGGGCATTCAATCAGGTTTCCCTTACAATTTCCCACTTATACGGCCTTTGTTGTAATTTCTAGAGGGTATAAATTAATAAAGGCACTGTTAGTCAAGTAAAAGGTCTTAGCTATGATTACACAACAAACTAATGCCCGCAGCTAATTAGGGTTCCAACCTGGAAGTTTTGGTCCATAGACCATTGTCTTGATAATTGGCCCCCTTTATCTCTCAGCAAAAGTTATTTGATGCAATCTTGCTAATAGAATGATATTAATTCTTAGGTCAACAATAACATGTTTTTTTTTTTTAACTTAATTAGATTCACTTCTGCTCACCCATACTTGGGGATTTCAATGAAGTGTTTGAATTTTCTGTGGAAGGGTCACCAGAGAAACTTGGTTTAAAGATCTTGTAAGTTGGATTATTTTTGTCTGTTCCTTTATTGTCTGTCTCTCAGAGTCACACAAAATGACTAATGTTTTTTTGTTGTGTGTCTTGTTAGGGGATCAGTGATTGGCCCCACTTTCCACTTTAACGTACCAAAGCTGAAATTTGGAGTAGTTTCGTATGGTAAGTTGAGAAGTTTTAACTTGGACTCTCTATATTCTTGTTCTTTTGTTGTTGTTTGTGTTGCTATTTTGTCCACCAGACAGGCGTGCACATGAATGATTAAAACCAGGAGCAAATTACATCTTGTTGTTGTTTCTTCCTCTTGTCCTTATCTCACAGGTTTTGTGAACACTCGTCACTGTACACTAGTGAATACTTCACTCATACCCATGACATTCAACCTGCGTGTTCCGGCTGATGGTTGGACAACTGAGGAAACTCGAAGCCGTGATAGTTTAATTGACAGCAACATCAGTGACACTGGTAGCACCATCATGCCATCTCCAAGAGAGTTTGATATTACACCCTCTTATGGTACTATAGCTCCTCAACGGGACCTTGAAATCAAGGTGATAATATAATATTTATTATATGATGATGTCATTTCCTCCAAAAACACCCTTTCTTGCATTTTTGTATGGATGGGACTGCTTGTTTCAGGCACTCAGTTTTCAGGCTTAAGTGAAAAAAATTTGGGTGGGAAAGGAAAGAACAAGAGGCTTTTTTCATTTGCCTGCTTGCTTCAATTTTCTCCACAGAGCAATACCCAAAAATGCTACCTGTGAAACATTTTATTGTCTCAAATAACTCAAAGGTGAACTTTTTTTACAGCAGCTTATTTGAGATACAGTCTATGAAAGAAGAAAAAGAGATTTTTAAGAAAATTGAACAAGTTTTGTACTAGCAAGAATGGGGTAGAGAAACAGCAGTCCACCATGTGGTTTGAACCCTTGAGTGACCCTCTCCATCATTTGGAAGCAACATTTTTAAACTGGTAATCAATTTTTCACCATCTGCATTTCACAGGTGGACTTTGTGTCAACCACCGTCAAAAAGTATGAAATTACTTTGGTAGTTGATGTGGATGGAGTTGGAGAGGAGATTCTGTCACTTCCAATAATAGCCAAGTAAGATAATTTTGTCTTTTAGTCATTATGATATTTTCCTTCACAGTTTAGGTATAGTATCTTTCGTGAAGGTAATTCTGTCTTATAACACGTACCTTGTTTTCAAAAGCAAAAACTACAAACAATGACACTATTTCAATAAGCTTATTTGATATTCTTTTGAAGTCCACCATGATGACAAACCATAACATGTTGTAAACCTTAGTTTAATTGTGTTAAACACATTATTGCATCGCCTGGTCAAAATGTACAAACTTAAGAGTATTGAGGTGAAATCACCGATTCCTCTTTGCCAGACCTTGATGCACGTGGAATGAATTTCAGAAACTTAAACCCTGATAACTTAAATGAGGATTTCTTAATCCTGTTACCCTTTCTAATGCAGAAATATTGATGATTGCTCTTTTTGTTGACAGATGTGTGGTTCCACCTATCACTGTCTCCACACCTCTCTTGGATTATGGCCGTTGCTTTCTTCATCACCCTTATGAGCTTCCTGTTAGCCTGGTGAATGAGTCTGATCTACCTGCCAAATATGAATTGTTGTCACAGGTATTTACATTTTTGCTGTGTTTGTACGACGTAGGTGTTTTCTGTTATCGCTGACTTTTTGTAAATCGTTTGACATGTTGGATTATCTTCCATGCAACAGGTTGTGGAAAATGCGACACCAATCCTGTATACAAGTCCGGAACCAAAGGTGAGAGAGACAAACTGTTTTCCCCTGACAATTAATTCTCCCATATGAGGAGTGAACATAAATAAAATAACGCTGACGTTTCGAGCGTTAGCCCTTCGTCCGACGAAGGGCTAACGCTCGAAACGTCAGCTTTGTAATCGTTACGGTGGCCAATTTACCATTTCAACTTTGTTGATATATCTAAATTATTATGTTGAGCATAATTTCAAATAAC
Source organism: Stylophora pistillata (assembly GCF_964205215.1). Lineage (NCBI taxonomy): Eukaryota > Metazoa > Cnidaria > Anthozoa > Scleractinia > Pocilloporidae > Stylophora > Stylophora pistillata. Next base: position 11,710,878 of record NC_142521.1, on the reverse strand, counting down.
ATTACAGATGTTGATCCATTGTTCAGTTCACTTTCATGAACAAAACCAACGTAACCAAACATTGGCACAAGCTTTTGTGCCACAGAGTACTTGAAACCTACATAGAATGAACAGAGCAAGATTTTATTTACAGAATAAATAGAGTCAAACAAATTAGCTTTTGTCATCTGGTCGTGACTATATCTCCAGTGTCACTGATCGGAATTTGACCAATTCAAGTATCACTCTATCCCGATCCTTTCTTAAAGGGTGGCCCTGTCAGAAAGGTCTTGGAGTGTTTCCTCACTTCGTATTTTTGTAATGTTTTCAGGGAATTATCCAGCCTCATTCTGTGAAAGAAGTTCCTCTTCATTTAACAGCAGAGTGCCTGGAAGAAGTTACCACAGTGGCTTATTTCATGATATTTGGAAGCAGTGATGCACCACTGGTAAGAGTACAACTATAAAGTAACTGGTTGTCGCAATATATTATTTTGTCAATGTCTACCACCAAGATAAGTGGTAAAGCAAGGCTGGAGCATTGAGGGGTCAGCTTGCAAGTGCCTTTTATCTCAATAAACACACAGCTGATTTATGAAACAATTGCTTTATAAAACTTTCAGGACAGTAATTTAAATTTTTCAAAACGAGAAATTCTCTTTTCCACGCTTCAATGTGTACACACTGGTCATCAACGTGGAATTTATAAAATAACTGAGATATTACAAACGCCCCGATAGTTAAAAAAACCTATCGTTTATTGCGCCAATAAACCCATTAAAAATTGAACTAAGCGGTAGGCCGCACTTTCCATTGATTTACCGGACGGGTGTAATAACCCACTTGGAATGTTGGGAGAAAACGTGAAAAGTTTTTAAATCATACGTCCTTGGCTCGTGATTAAACAAACTTTTCTCGTGTTCGTAAAACACCCCACGTGGGTCATTACACTGGTAAACCGATAGAAATTAACAAATGGTAAACACCACAGCGTACACTATTGAGTTATGGATGCACGCGGGAGGTTGCTAAGCACGAAAGAAGCGTAAGAGTCGCTCGAGGCGATAGCCGAGAGCGACTCTAGCTTCTTGAGTGCTTAGCAAACCTCCCAAGTGCATCCATAACTCAATAGTGTACACTGTGGTGTTTACCATTTGTTTTATAACATAACATTGATACATTGTAGCTAAAGAGTTCCCTTTTATTTAACAAATCTTACGTGACCAGAAAAAACAAGCGCGCGCGGAAAAATAGTCTTTGCATTTGCTCACGTCAGCAGCGTACACCCATGGGCAAATGGGGGACGCTAAATTGACCAATCAGAGCGCGCGCTTTACTTTGGTTATGTTATAATACAGGATATTACATGGCCGCGCGGAGATATAATATTTCTCTTTAAGTCTGGAAATAATTTCAACACGAAAAGAGAAATTTCGTATCTCTAAGCGAAAGCTCACCTGGTATTTCATTGATGTTTAATATATAAAAAATGCGTTCTTTTACTTATTATAAAAATGTACGCGCGCTCTGCTTGATTAACCATGCAAAGTACGTTATAATTGTACTTTTGTTACAGGGAGTTCAGATCCAATGTGTTGGTGAGGGGCCAGTGACTGATGTTCTTTCAACTCATGTTGATTTTGGGACCATACCAGTTTTAACTGACATCTCCCAGATTGTGCAGCTGTCTAACGAGTCTCTGATTCCAGCACAGTTTTCTTGCAGTATGGTAAATACATGTACATCCCAAAATGTGACATGGTTTGATGCACCTCTGGTTTAAAGAGTTAATGAATGTAACCGAGAAGTTACAAGTCAATTAGACCTAACGTTTCGACAATCCTGTCTAGTGCCCAGATCACCCCTGATGAAGGCACTAGACGGGAGTGTCGAAACGTTGGGTCTATGAATTGTAACTTCTTGGTCACATTCATTAAATCTTTAAACCACAGTAGCATCAAACCATGTCTAACTGTCTACCTGGTTGCTTTGTGAACTTTAGTATATCCTAAAATGTCTTTGAAGCAGTTGGAGGTAACATATTCTCGTCCTTTCCTTGATTTTACAGGTTCGTCCGAATTCGTTGTTTTCTGTTGAGCCAGCCCAGGGTGTTATTCCACCTGAAAATACTCTGCAACTTAAAGTCACCGCAAATGTGGATGATACAGTCAAGTAAGAACCCTACCTTGTTATGCTGGATTGCTTTTCGATTGAATGTTGTAAAATAAAACCAAAGCAGAAAGATGTTTTTCGTCTTGTCACGAGCGTGGCTAGACCCTCGTGACCAGACGAAAAAACATCTTTCTACATTTCTTTACCGCGCTCAAAACTTACCATCTTTATAAGAACTCAAAATGAATAAACGTTCAGCATTCGAAGCACTACTGACCAAGGCACCTGAGGTGGTTACTTTTGACATTGATCTAAAATTTCTCCGTGGTTTAATTGCTACAAAAAGAGTTCCTTTAAAGCTATCACCAGCTGTTGTCCTTTCACTTATGAAACATCTGTTCCCTTGCATAAAATTATTATCTGTCAGGTTTCAAGACAAGCTGTCAATCAACATCAGTGACAGTCAGATCCAAACTGTCAGCCTCGTGGCGTACGGCTCTGGCACAACCATCGTCAGTGATCCTCCGTTAGCTCCAGCTGTAGAACTTGGTCCACAGTTCAGCTGTCAGCCTGTCAAGAGATCGTATCAACTGACAAATAGTGGGAGGAGACCTCAGCAGATTTATTGGACCACTGAAGGTTTCCTTCCGTACAGGACAAAGAAAAAGCCTGAGTACAACCCGGAAGACATGAGATTCCAGGTAGAATCGCATCATTGAATAAAATCGCGCATTCTGATTGGTTAACGAAGCGAGGTGTTTAGCGTGGGTTGAAAACGAGTCATTCCGAACGAGTTGAAAACGAGGCTAAGTGATATTGTTTCACATCTGCGTATACATAACAACTATAGGTTATGCTGTTTTCTTTTTTTTTTTTTCTTATTTTGATTCAATTATGCGATTCACGGAAAACCGATATCGCACTTCATGATTTCGCGATTCGTGTGATATCGGTTTTCACGTGCAATTTAACGCGGAAGTTACTTAGCTGCCAGTGAAAGGCGAAGATTGTTTACAATTAACAAATGGTGAACGCCATAGCGTGTGCTATTGAGTTATGGATGCACGCGGGAGGTTGCTAAGCACGAAAGAAGCGTAAGAGTCGTACGAGGCGATAGCCGAGTGCGACTCCAACTTCTTGAGTGCTTAGCAAACCTCCCAAGTGCATCCATAACTCAATAGTACACGCTAGGGCGTTCACCATTTGTTTTATAACATAACATTGATACATTGGAACAAGAGTTCCCTTTTATTTAACAAATCTTACGTGATCAGAAAAAAACAAGCGCGCGCGGAAAAATAGTCTTAGCATTTGCTCACGTCAGCAGCATGCACCCATGGGCAAATAGTACATGCTGAATTAACCAATCAGAACGCGCGCTTTGCTTTAGTTATGCTATAAATTCTTTTACCGTGCTATAGACACATTCAGCCTGTCACTACGTGAAATCAGGCTATAAGTATTTAGATTGTCTCCGGAAAGTGTTGAAACCCATAAGGCTAATTTCCCATTTATGCATAAAGGTAGTCTGAATTTCAGCCGTCTCTTCCCTTTACCCCAAGGGAGGCGCGGGAGAGAGACTCTCTCCCGCGCCTCCCTTGGGGAGACGGCTGAAATTCAGACTAGCATAAAGGTTGAAGTGATAATGAGAACATACCTTCTAGTTTAATCACAATTACAGAAACTAGAAGTTTAAGTGCAACTAGAGCTATTGTAGATTATTAATTATGATAATATTTATGGAATTGCTAATGTAACGGTTCATGTACACTTTACTAGGGCTTACCACCACCTGCTGATCCGCCCAAGCCGGTCTTTCAGTTGACACCCGACAGAATGGTGCTCCATCCTGGAGAGAGCCAAAAAGTACAACTAGAAGGCTATTGCGAGAAGTAAGAAGAGAACTTGTTTTTCCAATCTTTATTCAATTGAATTCTTAGTAACATGATTGCTTAAGAAGCAGATGCTAATCAACATTTTGATCGATGCTCGAGGTCGCGAGGTCTGTGCGCCATGAACGAGAGCCAAATATTTTCCCGTTCGGCCCTTACTAACTATGTCGATAAGCACTGACTTTATCATATTGACCACCGACTAAGTTTTGTAAACTTTGAGAAGTTTGTTTTGAATAGGACGCAATAGACTGGCACGCACGAGAAAACCAGAGAGAAGATTCTACAATAAACACTTTTCCTTTATTTTATCGAGTCAGAACAAGAAGCTCGCAATCAATCGTAGTATTATTTTCTCATATTTGTTCACTGCTGTCACTCATTTTTTGCAACAACAGCGAACAATGTCTCCGTAAAAGTACACTAGGGCCGGACGGCTTTTTCCGGACCGGCTCACATCAACCCGTCCGGCGCTACATACTTGAGCTTTCATCATGCTTTTCTACGGGATTGCGCGAGCCGGGCCGGACTGGTCAGATGATAGATTCTTTGATGTTAACAACGACATTTCTTGAGTTGTTTATAAATTATGACTTTAATTGCCCGTGTTCATACCACACATGGGTGTATACGTTATAAGGGAAACTTTATTACGACAAGCTCTCTATTTTTGTATTTCTTTAGGCCACAAATTGTGAAGGAGCGCATGTTCTGTCATGCTATCATTGGCACCAGTACTGGGAAGGAACGTATCATGAGGGTGGATGTTAGTGCCGAGTTTATCAGCCCACTACTGTCATTTTCTCAAAGGGAGATAAACTTCTGTGTCATGAAGGTAAGGAAGTTAAACTTAAAACAGAATTGCTACAATTGCCGGGTGAGGAATGTTTGCTTTTGTATTCTTGATGTTTCTGTGTTCTGTGACAATTATCGCCCTTGTCGTTAGTGAAGGATGGGTACAAAAATGCCGGAACGGTTGAAATCACAAACCTAGACCATAGGAAATACTGAAGGCTTCAAACTCACCTAACAATGAGTTCGCCTCCACCTAGAGCCGTTAAAAGAATTATTATGCCTTGGAAATTTGCCCTTACCAAAAGGTCTTTGTGTTTCAGCAGAATTTTGATTTGGGGAACTTCTTGTTCTTGATGGGTGAATGGCTCTCAACTCTCTCTGCTAATTGTTGATGAAGGCAATTTTGTTAGATGGATTACATTTGAACATAGAAATTACTATTTTATAATTTATTTCTTTTTTACCTGTAGCACCCTGAGAGCACTTTGGAAGTAGAGACCAAGCAAGTTATGATGCACAATGTGTCGTCGCTCCCACTCACAGTCGTGTTAGAAGCTTCTTATCCCTTTCAGTTGCTTGTAGAGGATCCGCGCTGGGCTCCTGTTAATGTAAAATCCTCCCAATCGGTGAGTCATTGACCCAAATGGTCCACTCATAGACAGGAAAATTAGGAAACAGCGTTTGCACGACAGCAAACCAGTTGGGCTTGATTTTTTTTTCCCGAGGTTGATTGAATTGTGTACCGGCACAAAACGCAGAGCTCGAGCAGGGCACACTTCTTTTAATGATAACCTAGTGAGTAGTACAGCACGAACTTAATGAAAAAAAAAAAAACGTGCTCAACATCCTACGCGTAGCGTCTGACGATAGCAGACTTCATCAGGAGTTTGTACAAGTAAGGTTAACAACATTACTCTTGTACAAGACGTAAATAATAGGCCTATTTTTAAAATTTACATGTTCGAGGAGGCAATAATTTGCAAGTCGTGACTAAGGTGTTGTGCGTGCGTGACATTTTGACCGGATTACATGTTACGAGTACATGGCACATTTGAGGCTCACAAATTTAAGCTATGTTGTAGTTGCCTTCCATGTACACTGTGGCATCAGAGGACATGTTAGTTGAAGGCATTAGTAAGCGTTTGTGTAATTTTTCTGGGGTTATTGTTATCATTTTCAGGAGGTGTCACTTGGCGTTGGTGAGAATATACCCGTGTTGATCCAGTTTGATCCTTCCTACAAGGATAATTTTGTGACCAGAACTGCTGAAAGTCAATTGGAGGTGTCATTCAAAGAACATCCACAAAAGGTGAATAGCTTTTTGCTCAATAATTGAGTGTTCACTCCTGAAATATCTACATTTTAATTGCGGAATGAGTGAATGGTCAAGGCAGTAACAGTGCTGTATATGTATATTCAGCTTAGTGACAAATAGTGAATCAAGGGAGACCTCTCTCTTAAATTTTAAGGGTTTTGAGAGAAACCATTGATCTTGTAGTTTGATGGTGTCGGCGATACTTGTCTTGAAAGTGACTTTTGTTGGTCATATATTGACTGAGGTTTCAGCTTCACCAGTGCGATCCGACAATACGATCAGCTCATCATTTGATTCGATTTCACTCTCTCTTTTTCACTTTGTCATACTTACCTCAGCAACAGAACTCAATGCTGTAGTTATAAGTTAAAAAAGCACACACAGCCCAATATCCTCCACCACGCCCCTTCCAGGGCGTACCTTCAAAAAGGCAGTTTCAGAATTTTGCTACTGTAGTTAAAATTATTCTATCGATAAACAACAAAGTATTTAGAAATTTCAGCGGTTTCAATGAAAGCCGGTTACCAACGGTCTACCGCCGCTTCATGTAGAACCTTTCACCGCCGTCTGTTGAACCTGCAAGCAGACTCTCGTGCTTGGGTTTCGCCTGACATCACAGCCGCTGATTACATTATAGGCAGCCGCTTATGGAAATAGTTCTCGAAACCCCTGAAATTGCAAGAGTTTTTACTTAAATAACCACTGAATTGGCCAAGCCACACATTCGCAGCACTTTTTCTTTACTTGATTTATTATTGTAAGTGAGGTGGCTCTCCCATAAGCCTGGTGTCTTCTTGGGTCTCCTCGCCTTTTAACCGTTATCGCTGTAATTAAATATTTTTATTGTTAAAATAAGGCAAATAAAAGATGATGATGATGATGATGATGATGATGATGATGAAATTTTAGCTTTAACCCTTTAACTCCCATGAGTGATCAAGACAGAATTTCTCCTTACAATATCAATACAATATCAAGCAGAAAAGTGAGGAGAATAAGGGAAAAATTTCAATAAGAAAATAATTGGTGGATCTAAAACTAAATTCTCCAAACTAATATCATAAGAATTGTCTGGTAGACAGTAAGGAGAATTACTAATGAGATCATGGGAATGAAAGGGTAGAGCTTTATCAGAAGCTTACAACCTTTGCGTCTGGCTTACACAATCGTAGCTTATGATTTGATTTGAATATATCAACAAAGTTGAAATGGTAAATTGGCCACCGTTACGATTATTAAAGCTGACGTTTCGAGCGTTAGCCCTTTGTCGGAGCGAATGACGAAGGGCTAACGCTCGAAACGTCAGCTTTTATAATCGTAACGGTGGCCAATTTACCATTTCAACTTTGTTGATATATTCAAATTATTTCGTTACCCCCACCGACGCAGCCCTAAACAGTTTCTTTAGAAACTATCAGCCTTTATGATTTGATTATTGAGTAATTATACCGTGCTACTTCTTCCAGGACTTTGTGAGTCTGAAAGGAGAGGTGTTCTTCCCTAATCTTACATTTGAGATGGAAAAGGTATGTTAACTAACCTTTTTTTTTATGTAGGAGACACTTTGTTCTCTTGGGGTAACAGTTATGCTCAAAATCTGTGCTTACTTACCCAATATGATGATGATGATGATGGTTTTTTAAAAACTACACATGGTGGCATAAAATTATGAATTACAATGTGCTTACATATATATTACGGGAATAGATAAAATTACATTTGTTTTTGAGGGACTGGGATTACAGGCTATTTATAAATAATTTACAATTCAGAGGTAGATAAAATACTATAATAGAGATAACTAGACCTTATGATTAGTTAATTTTCGCCATTGCTGGGAAAAAACTAGAACCAAAGCGTTTTGTTCTATACTGACTATATGAAAGGGAAAGGGAAAGCGAAAGTGAATGATTCGATACCTTAATAGCAGCATAGGCTGAATTGCTAAGGTCTACAGTGTTACTAAGGTTGAGATCGGACGTCAGGATTATCAGGCGCCTCTGGCAGCCGCTTTAGTCCATGTAACGACTTCACCTTTTCCCCCCACACATCCCACCCCAGGGGAGGACATCCATCACACAGTAATCTCGTGCGTAGGAAATGAACTTCTCCTACCCCTAACCCTGCAGGAGACGGGACCTCCATTTATTCGTCCTTATCCGTGAAGACTAGAATACCTATCCATTTCATGTTATAGAAGGGTAGCAAATTCTCCTCAGTTATTTCAAGACCATGAGTATTGGTCCGGCCGGGGCTCGAAGCCTCGACCTCCCGCACAACACAATCCGGCGCTCTAACCAATTGAGCTAACCAGGAGGCGGTCAATATATTTCTATACTGACTATTTATACTATAAATATCTATACATTTAGTCAATGGAAGGTAATGCTGATTTACCTCCGTAGGTTGACTTTGGATGTATACTGAATGACACAGAAGTGACACAAGTTGTGAAAGTCACTAATCACAGTCCAATGGATGTCAAATATCAGTGGAGTTTTATTGATTCAGCTATTCAGTTTGAAAACAAAGAGGAGGATGAAGGTACTCGACGCTCCATTGAATTTCGCAAACATGATAGAAGTAGAAGTAGACATCTATATTTATACAGGATAGCCCCTTCAGTGTAGTAAACACTGGTATCCACGGGGGTCCAGTTACCCACCCATCCCACCCCAGGGGAGGACATCCATCACACAGTAATCTTGTGCGTGCGAAATTAACGTCTCCTGCCCCTAACCTTGCAGGAGACGGGACCTCCATTTATTCGTCCCTGTCCGAGAAGACTAGAATATCTAATCATTTCTTGATGTTATAGAAAGGTAGCATATTCTTCTCAATTATTTTAAGACCCTGAGTGTTGGTCTGGCCGGGGCTCGAACCCTCGACCTCCCGCACAAAAGTCCAGCGTTCTATCCATTGAGCTAACCGGGAGGCGGTTAGCTCTTGGTATATGTACTACAGTCCTTTGCGTCTTCTTTTATCCTCGCGGAAAAAAGCGTGAGTGGAGCGCTGGGTCGCATGAAGAGAAAGCGAGCTAAAAAAAAAAAAAATCAGTGATTAAAGGGGGTAGGTTTTTAAAGAATATGCGATGTTGTATCGGCGGGGGAGTGTAACTAGATAACTTGGTTTCGTCAACTAAGTTGATAATGTTAAGAGTTAAAAGCTAATAAATAAAAAAACCTACGAGCGGATCCTCGTGCGACTCGCGCATGGTTGAAAGGAAACGGAGAGAAAGCTGCACAAGCTATACTTAAAACCACAGAGTATGAAATATGCTTACAGATTTCTTCTGCCTGCTTGTTAGGAATTGTAGTTGAGGTTGATGATGACAGCCAAGCGGACAGTGAGGAAAAACTGGAAGATGTTGACAACGTGATGATCGAAGTAACAGGTGATCATACCCCCGACTCACCTCGGCCTGTAGACCTCACAGGATCACCAGTAATGAGCAGACCTTCTACTGCTTCAGAAAAGAGGCCACAAGATGCCAGCCCAGCCAATCATCTGGCAGTACCGTGGAGACAGACTGGACTGCTTGATATTGGAATTGAGGAGGTTTGTTTTCTCATATTTGCCACTTTTCTGATCAAATGAAACAGCACAGAGGGTTAGTCTTGCGGGTACAACCCTTAGTTAAAAGTCGAAAGGTATTTTGGATTAACTTGTTTCATGTTATTTTTCTCTGGCAGATTTTTGACATCTTACCACTGTATAGCACCCTTCATCCGCTCGAGACACAGAAAATACAGTTCACGTTTTATGGTCATGCCAACATTAGTTCCAAGGCTGTTGCCCGCTGTTCTGTCTACGGAGGACCTGACTACGACATTGAGCTCTTGGGTCAAGCGTCCTTAGTGCAGTATTTCTTTGATCGGCAGAATGTCGACTATGGAAAACAGGTATAGCAAATGCAGTTTGAATCATCTCATACGTGAAAACTATATTTTAAGGATTTGAAGGTCAAGTTCAGGACCGACACCGGAAAAACAACTTTGATTTATTTATCGTCAATAAAGTAAAGTCTGATGAACAGGATTCAGTTATATTAAGGGCGGATAGCGCTACTCAGTGGATAATTCGCTAACCAGTGGTTAAGTGATAGCAAAACGCATAGTGTTGTCTGCCGGATATAGATTTATCCAGTGGATAGCGTTATCCGACCCTCGAAAATTTTAATTTATTAGATTCGCCGACAGGCAGGGACACCGCAACAGCTTGCGCCAATTACCGCGGGCCCAGTAAACGCAACCATCCCACCCCAGGGGAGGACATCCACCACACAGTAATCTCGTGCGTGGGAAATTAACGTCTCCTACCCCTAACCCTGCAGGAGACGGGGCCTACGGTTTATTTGTCCTTATCGGAGAAGACTAGAACATCTATCCATATCTTGATATTATAGAAAGGTAGCAAATTCTCCTCTGTTATTTTAAGACCCTGAGTGTTGGTCCGGCCGGGGCTTGAACCCTCGACCTCCCGCACAACAGTCCGGCGCTCTACCAATTGAGCTAACCGGGAGGCCGGGGAAACCGCGGCCAGGACTTTGAGTGAGTCAAATGTGAAACACGCTTTAGTACAAACAGAGTTTCCTTCTCACGCACGACGCACCTATTTAATTACTTATTTTTTCTTCTATATTTTTAAATTTTATGCAGTCATCTAAACTACATTTTTTATAGCTGTTTGACCAAGCAGCAGTCGCAGAAATTGTTCTCCACAATACTGGTAAAGTTGGCCTCAGTTTTGTGGTCCTCAACGTGGACAGTGGAAATAAGCTCCTTCCGGGCGCCCCTAATGTTTCACCAGTCCAAGGGCACATTAAGGCCCTCAGTCACCAAACGCTTACCATCAAATATCTGCCTGGTGTGCCCGAAAAGTTTGAGAAGACATTTCAGGTAAAAAAAAAAAAAAAAAAAAAACTGTTGCTCTCGAGTGTTATCGTATTCTTTAAATACAGAGGAGTGCTATGTTGTGCTTCAGATTTTTCACGTGTTTGTTAATTTATGAAGCCAGTAAAATAGATAATAGATAGGGTAACTTTTACGTTGAAAGGTTCAGTAGAATGAAAACTTTTATTCAGCGCACAACTGCGGGAATCTCGATTGTCTCCTTTTAAATCAGTTTGGATAAGTAAGGAAATAGCAATTGATATGTACCGGTATGCTTACATTTGGTGTCCGTGTCTGCTTAGCATAGTTATTTGCGGGCGTTTTTTTTTTTTTTTCCTTCCAGTAAAAATTGGGAGTAAGGCTACTTTCCGCTTTTCTTTGTAGGGTGTTCACTTGATATGAGGTCTGCCTAAAACATGTTTGCTTATTCTTGTTTATGCTTAATTCAAGTTTCAAGCTAGGTTTAGACTAAATAGTTGAACAAGAACATGATAGTGTACATAGTTTCTACTATATTTCTTGATCTGTTAACTCTTTTACCCCTAACAGTAACTGGCATCTAATTTCTCCTTACAAAATCACCCTTAAATCAACCATTAAGGTAATGAGAGTAAAGGAAATGATCATCAACTAATGAGGCTCTTGATTTTGAACAAATTCTCCTTGTCACCACCTTAGGAAATGTGTAGAGTAATGCGGAGAATATGCATACTGACGTTGGGGTGTTAAAGGTTAAGCGAGGCTAACATTCCTTATCGTGCAACGTAATCCTTTTTTGCTCTTTATTTCATTTGTTATACAGGTTAGAGTTGCTCACTTTGAACCGAACAAAATCACCCTGTCTGGGGTGGGTGTGTTTCCTCGTGTCATGTTTGACCTCCCCCATAACAAAGAAGACGCCAGATACGAGGAGCTGACCCAGCAAGCACGCGAGAACCTGGAACGAGAAAATTCAAACCTATCAGAAAAGAGTGTGGATGATGTACCGTTCGGAGCTCTCGCAAATGTAAGTACAGCAAGAAAAAAAAAAGGATCTTCATTTGCTCCTTTCTTGAGCAAAAATGGAGTTTGTTACGTGAGGATACAGTACCTTATGGGAAAAAAAAACACCTGCATCAAGCGCGTACCTTTAGTTAATATTCTCACATCAAATCATTGATTCGTTATTTGAATTAACCCCAACCTTGATCACTACACCTCTAAGGGTGAATAGCACCTTCAGTTCTCCTTACAGTGTCCTTGGTCCTCTTACAAAGCTCCTGATTGTTAAACAAATTCTTCCTGACAGTGCAATAGAAAATTCATAGAGAAGAGTATGGAGAATTTGCTTGTATTACGATATGCTCCTATGAGGAGAAAGGTTACTGTGATCTCGGTTGTAGAAATCGAAATCTCGGAGACAGGGATCGAAATATTCCATTCACGAACCCATCGGTTGGGTATCAGGGATGAAACTTGAAATATCGCGCTTTTTTCATCTTAATAGCCGAGCTGAAATCTCTCCTTCACGAATTAGACTGACGTCTTTGCTCGCTTTCCATTTGAAGAGATGAAAAAATTCGTCTTGGCCTTGTTCGCGGGTCTAATATGGACAGACCCTAACTGAAACTTTTCTCGATTAGTTTGGAATACTTATAGAAATTTTCTTTGTTCGCCAAGTGTTTAACTTTATAGCTGAACTGTAAGTATAATTTTTGCAATTATCATTCCTCAGTCTGTAGGCGACATCGGAGTACAGATGGAGGTGGAACGACTGTTAGTGAAACAATTTGCTGTGGAGCAACAAGAGTCAACACGAAACGAGTCACTTGTGCATACCTCCAGTTCTCACAAAACTGCAACAAAGAAACAACGACCTAAGTATGTTTTATCATGTGTTACATTTCGTCGCGGGGCACATACAATATGATGCACTTTCATTTCCATAACCTCTGTCTACATCAGATAGATTGCGTGTTCTTCTGCGATTACTTTCATAAGTGAAAGCAACTGTTATTTCAGGAAAAAATACTTAGAAGTTTAGAAGTAGTCAGGTGTTTGTCCTGATAGTGAATGGACAAACTGTTCATTTAGGAGCAACTTGTACTCCTCTGGAATCGATTCTTCTCCTGAAGATCGACAACGTAATTTTTGTATTATGAAAATTGCTTCCACGTCAATGCCAGCCATCCATTTTTGTAGTTCATAGTGATTTCCTTGAAAAAGATGCTCGCCCTCCCACTCGTAAAGGATCAGTAATTTAAAATGGTCTTTAAGGTTAGATTTAGCTTTCTAGAGTCCGACAGCCTTAGTTGTGTAAAATAGGGTTGATAATGAACTGTGCTATTTTTTTTCAGAGCTCAGCTGATCAGTTATCTCCTGGATTTCGGTTATGTGGTTTATGGCACAGTTCGGTCACACGTTGTCCGTGTCACCAACAATGGACACTTACCTGTATCTTTTGCACCTGACAAATCAGTTCTGTCGGGAAGCGGATTTGGAGTAGAACTGGACCGAGTGCGTAGCCTTCCCGGTGAACCAGATAACGAAAGTATGGAATTCATGGTGACCTTTGACCCCAGAGCGGCTGGTCTTCCCATGGGACCAGTTGATCTGAACGTACCCTTTCACGTGCTCAATGGTCCTACTTCTGGGTTGCGGATCAAAGCTGTGGTGACAATGCCGGACATGACAATATCTACGGACTCGTTAGATTTTGGTAGGGTGGAGTGCGGGAATAGTAAGGTCATGACAATACAGCTACACAACAACCAACAAGTCAGGCGAGTATCCAGTCTGGGCCTCGTCATCATCAAGTTTCTTTTTCACACGTTCAGTAAGAAAACAGAACAAGAGAAAAATTCAGAAAAATTAGCGGGATTTTGATTTGTAACAGAATATCTGGAAGAAAGAAACCGTTCTCTTGCTCATATACCACCTACTGAAATAGTGTCAAAGATGTTGACTACGTCATTCTTAAAACGATGCACAATTTTTGTTTATTAAAAAAGATACAAAACGTTACATGGTATCTATTCTTAGTTGTATCAAAGAAGTACTTAATAGTAAGTTAAAGAGAGATTTGGGAGTTGAAATATAATGTTTACGTAAAAGGCAAAAATTAATTCTGAATTTACCCTTTTTCCTACTGATCCTTTTACCAATCCTGTTTAAAAATAACAATAACAAAAAACTGCATCGAAAATTATGTTCGAAATTCTGTCTTCCTAAATTCTTTAGCATCTCTACTTTGTATCTAACTTTTTATTGTGTTTCATTTATGCAAAGATTAGAAGAAAAGAAATCGTTTTACAGGGAAAAAACATGTCATTTATATTTGCCTTCGATTTTGTTCTAAATCTGTGCTTTAAAACTTCTTTTTGTAGGTGTGACTGGTCATCTGAACCTCCGGAAGAAAAAAAGAAAAAGGTAGATATGAATCCAAGAAGCAAACGTTATTTGTAAGTCTTGCTACCAATATTTGATTTGAGGGTTTTGAAAATGACATTATTTTTTCGTGTTTTGTCACGCAGTCCGACAAAATGATTCCACTTCATCTACGCAAAAAGCTTCGCACAGAAAAACCTAAACCAAAACACTTTGAAGTGATGCCGCCTATCGGCTCCCTGATGCCTGGTCAGCGGATTAATGTCCAAGTCAAATTCATGCCTACTGAGGAGGTGAGAAACTGTTGTAACTGATTTTAGGGATTTATTCTTGCATTGCTTTGTTCTATTACTGTTTTTTTCGGGTGTTAATCTACTTTTGAATAATCTTTTTAAAATAATCTTTTGCCTGTTCCTTCTACAACAGATCTCTTACAGCCAACGCCTTGCTATCCGGATCGCCCAAAGCTCAAGCCGTCACATGATCAGCGTGAGCGGTCAGGGAAATGAGCCCAAGTTAGACTTCAGTTCTACCCTGATCGAGTTCGGTCCAGTCCTTCCTCATTCATCTGGGGACGAGAAAGAAGTAATTGTGCGAAATCCTTCATCTTTTCCTGTTGAAATTTACTCGTTGGAGTTTGACAAGCAGTATCTGGAGGAGGAGAAGGTACAAACAAAAAACATTAACGTAATTTCGAGTGAGATTGACAAAGTGATCCTCTTTTTCTGGGTTGAAAACATTTGCAATGAAAGTTCGATTTCTATTAAGCACTAACAGGCAAAATAGATAACTCCGACAAAGGCGAATTATGACACACGTGAACGTTTACTACACCGTTAAGCTAAAGAAACCATCTTATTCAAGTTCGTCTGTGATAAAAAATTTTGCTAATTGATAATTCCAACTTTTCTTACCCATCACACGGCTTTGTTTCAACATTATCGCTAGCCGGTATGATCTATACTTTGTTCCCTTCTGACTAAGTTTGGGTGAGAATCAGGCTACCACCTTCAAATGATATTAAGCTGAACTGTTGAATCGTTTAGAGCTTTGCTCTGTGATCTAAGGTAAATTACTCATAAAAACTTAAAAAATGTACCAGTGAGTGAATTTGCTGTATTTGCAGATGCTTCGCACAATGAAAGGGTACGATGAATACAACACCATTCTCCTCCCTCCGCGTCAACCTGGGGACAAGCTTCCTCAAGAAATCACAGATGCCTACAATGAACAGCAGAGAAAGAAAGAAGCGGAAGAGAAAGAGAAAGCGCAGGCTGCCGCATCTGCAGCGGCTGCTCAGGCAGAGAGGGCCGTGGAGGAAGGAGTGGAAGGTGTGCCTCCTATCATTGCTACACAACCTGCTTCAGCCTCCGGTGATTGGGAAGGTGGCAGGGCTGGTAGTGATGTGGGGGAAGGAGCAAAAGATGGTAAGGGAGGAAACTAGGGAATTACAGAAGTATGGATCATGAGGTATTTTGGTAAGAGATTTGTTTACAGTTAATGTGTAATTTTGTCTCTGTCTTTACAGACAGCAGCAGCCTCGGTGTTGGCGAACTGGAAATCACACCCGTGTCTGCTTCCATTGCACGGTACCTTGGTATCGACTTGACTGCAGAAGGCAGAGCAGCCCGTAACAGACGAGGTATTGCTTTAGTTGTACACGGAGCACCTCTGTCGGGAAAGACGGCCACAGCGGTATCGCTTGCTAAAAGTTATGGAGCAGCATTACTTACAATAGATGGAGTGGTTATAGAGGCGATATCAAATGGAAACACCTCTGCAGGTTAGTTATAGTGGGCATGTGCGGGATTTTGCTAATCCTGGATAAAGTGCTAAAATACCAACAAAATGAGTATCTAAGTCGACGAAAGGTACGCGGACGAGTAAGAAGTACTTACTTGCAGTTAGACTGGTTCCTAACAGGATTTCAATGTCAATGTTGATTCATTGGTAGACGAGAATAAAATTCCAATTACAGCAGATGATTGCAGACTAAGCATTTTCACCACTTTTAGATGGCCTAACACTTAACTCGCAAAGTGTCTCTCTCTTCCAAAGCGTTTAAAGATATGGGTATCCGCGAAATACCTGGGAAACCGGATGAAATGCTGGATAGGTTAACTGCTATGCACGAGCATCACATCCAAGAGGAGTTGTGATATCACTTGTTCACAGTTACTAGAGAAAACAACGGGGCGAGTTCCGGGGGGATGACTCATTCGGCTCGTAATCTCTCCTGATTGTGGAATTTTGCCCGCTTTTACAGCTCAAAGAGCCAAGGAGTTGTGTGCATCAGCTGCTCGAGCTGCTAAGGAAGCGGAACAAACTGCCGAACTACAGCTAAGTCAACCCACAGTGGGACTGAGTGTGGAGGCTGTAGCTGCACTGGGTGCAGCCACCGGTCCCTCGGCTTCCACTGCGGGCTCTGTCACTGGGGCCCAGTCGTTTCTTGGGAAGGATCGTAAGACTTCCACCATTACTGGTGGCCCTCGTGGAGGAGGTGTTGGGAAGAATATTCCTCAGCTTCAGCAATCGCCCCCAGGGACCCCACCCCAGGCTGCACCTTTAGGCCGAAAGCTGAGTGTCAGTGCTAGCGTGGCTGGTGAAGACGGACTGTACAGCTGCCTCCTTCCTGAGGATCTTCTTGTCGAACTACTGGCAGAGCGATTTCAGGTTTGTTTGAGAAGATAAATACTACCGTGATTTCTGATTAGCCAGCAGAAAATGGGGTAAGGAAGTTAGTGTACGCGTTCGAGAACAACTGTTGGAAGTGTCCATAACATGTCACTTATCTCATCGAGAATTATTTTCGTGTTCAGCAATCTAAAGTGACTAAATTTTATGTACATTAAATTATCTATTTATATATATTCCGGAAGTACTTACAATTGCTCAACACTTAATCTCGCTCTCTTACTTACATAACATACCATTTGATTGTAGTGTGTAACAATGAAGATTCACAGCTAAGTAAGGAGAGAAAGTGAACCAAGAAGGCGATGATTGTTTTAATCCAGGTTAACTACTTCATAATGTGTTACAAGTTTTAGAACGGAAAACAAATTACCATTTCCGTGAAATGTAATCTTTCAGAGTAGAAGAATGTTCTGCTGAAACCGTAACTACTTATTCCAAAGGAAGCTCGTTGGTGTATAAAGCTTTCTTTTTAATTGTAATCATTGATTTTAGTTGAGTGACTGTCAGAGAGGAATCGTAGTGGATGGCTTGGAGTCTCTGTTCAGTCCGAACATGATGGGTTCAACAAACGCTATCCTGCGTGCTTTCAATAACCGCAAATATATCTTCTTTGTGACACTGATGTTGGATCAGGCCAAGCTAAAGGCTGTGGAAGAAAAGAAGAAAGAGGAACAAGGTAAGGGCAGCTATATCTACGTGGAAAAATAAACAACAAAATTAAATCATTTTCGTTGAGAATGATGACTCGGCAAACTGAGGCTATGTTATGTTTTAAACTGTAGCTTTGTCTGAAGTCATCAACGTGCACTTTAGACCTGGCCCTGGTTGTTTGCTGGGTGGATAACGCTTTCCATTGGATAGATTGCCATAATAGTAATAGCAATAGTAATAATAACCAAAGTTTAATGTCTTAACGTGGGGTATGGTTACCCATATTGCCCGAGCCAGAGGCTCATGTATGAAACGCAAGACAACAACCCACCCATCCCACCCCAGGGGAGGACATCCATCACACAGTAATCTCTTGCGTGGGAAATTAACGTCTCCTACCCCTAACCCTGCAAGAGACGGGACCTCCATTTATTCGTCCCTATCCGAGAAGACCAGAATATCTAAACCATTTCTTGATGATATAGAAATGTTATAGCTATCTGGTGGATAGTGCAGTATGCGATTCATACGTTGTATAGCGTTATCCGTCCTTTGAACAACTGGGCTCGTGTTTTCAAGTCAAGTAGATTTGAAATATTATTTATCCTCATGAGGTCTCCCTGCCTGTGTGTTGTTATTCTGCCTTTCTTCATGTTTGCTTGGCGGTGTTTCGTTCATAATCATTGGCATTTTTTTGAACAAGTTACACATCAAACGCGGTGACTGTGGATCTACCAACAACAAAAATAGTTGCCCTACATGCACTGATGAAGAAATTATGTTGGCTCAAGTTTTCATAGTAAGGATGAAACTCTATTCCGACCGACGGGTAGCCTTGGTATCTTTTATATTGCAAGGGGACTAGAAGATCGTAAAGGCTGGAAAAGTCACTCATGCAAATGTGGTGTAAGTTTCACATTTGATTTTGCTTTCATCAGCCAAGCTTGAAAAACAAAAAGAAGAGGAAGAGAAGCGGCGATTAGAGGAGATGTCAGAAGATGAATATGATGCTCTAACGGAAGAGGAGAAAGCTGAGGTAGATAGGAAACACTTGGAGCAAAAGAAAGAGAGAAGAAAACGAGAGCAAGAAAGACAAGAGAGGGAGAAGAAAGAAAGAGAACTGCAAGCTTTGATGGAGGAAAAAAGACTCGAGGAGGAGCGGTTAGTGATTCCTAAACTAATTTCTTTAACATAGACGACAAATCTGATAGCCTGAGCTTGAGATCTGGTGGGTAATTCTCCTGATTAGTTGCTATGCATTCCCCCCATAAACTAGTAGAGAGAGTTAAGTCTCAAATCAAGCTAATGCCTGAAATGCTGTTTGAATTTCCTGAACTTGACAAGCGCTTGTGATAAGTTTAGATGTGGTTTTACGACCTTGAATGGAAAAGTTCCCTATTTTTCGATTGTATGTTATTTTTCATATCTTTCTTACAGTGGAAATCAAAAAAGCAAACGTCGAACAACTCAACAAGTAGGAGGACCTGGTGCCAAGAAAGGTCATGACGGAAAGGAAAAGAAACCTGAGAAAAGCAGTGACAAGCTGACACCTAGTCGTACCACTGGTCTGTCGTCACAAGCACAGCCCTTCGACTCGCGCACGGGCGCCCCGTCGGTGATTTCCGAGCGTTCCGACAGCAGTGATGTTACCGACGACAAGAAGCGACTGAACATTGCCAAAGGGCAGAAACATCGGCAGTCTTCGGCCATAATGTACCCTCCGTTGATCCAGCAAGTGGAAGAATCTAAACCACCGTCTGAGGAAGAAGAGAGAGAGAAGGAGCTTACTAAGAAGTAGGTGACCATAAGGCTTATTAAGACTGACACAGCGTTACTATAATACTGTTAATGTAGGAAGTGCTCAACAGCATTTTAACGATGCTACCATTTGGTCCCCACAACCACGACCACCACGTCCATCATTCTTAAATCTCTCTACTAAAAGGTGAGGCCCTTAATGAACGTAATAGGGTGTCTTGTCAAAAGAAAAGACTTCTAATGTACTAAGCGGATGTTTTTGCCGGTTTGGTAGGTTCAATGCATTCGAGACTAGTTTACGAGACATCGATGGCTTGCTGCAAAACTGGGATCGATCTACAGGTACTGTGGCTCGAGCGGACACCCCCAAGTCTGAAAACTTTGACGACTTTCTACCAGCGCCTGGATTGACCAGGCGAGGTCGAGACAAGAAAGAGAAAGAACTCAGAGAACGAGAAAAGGAGAGGGAAAAAGAGAGAGCGAAGGAGGTGTGTGATTTATCGAAGACCCGTGATCTGAATACAATTCCTTATTTGACACAAGGAAAATTTTAAAGAAAGAGAAGAGTCTCCCAGATTCAATAAATTATAAAGAGAACATTTGAAATTCCACGCCACATTTCGCGTAAAAACTGCTGTGTAAAGAACTGCCAAGGGTTGGGTTTCTAATAAAATTGCGAGTTATGTTATTGATTTATCTTAAATAGTGTGGAAAATGTTTTGTATAATTTCTATTGCCCTGTTTGAGTCTTGATATTGAAATATTAGAGTTTCTGTAGATAGTCGTTCAAAAGGTGGCTGTTTTGTAACCGTCTGACACATAAGGCGATCTTGATAGATCCGATGTTGAAGTTTCCCCATTTCCTTTCTTTATGTCAAAGAAGAAAAGTATTGAGAGCTTCTCAGTGGTCTCGATGTTGCTGTTCCTAGCTGATTTGCGAGCGAGGGCTTTTCATCTCAAGCAGATTTTTCTTTACGTTGACCAATGATTTCTTCATGCTACTTTGTCTTTAGATTTCTGACTCTCCAATGTCAGCGCTCAGCGGTGATCATGATGACGACGATGATGGCAGTAAAAAGGACGGGGTAGGTGTACCGCAGCTTATTGTGGACACAGTGAACCCAACAGAGTCACAGGCTGAAAAGACACTAGCCAAAGGAATTCTGCCAACAGTTGAAGAGGTAACCAAATAGGGATTGGTTAGGATTTCTTAGTCCTCGTTTGCACAGTGGAACTTGCAAAAGTCTTATTTACCAACTTTGCTTCTCTCTTCAAATTGGATCACATGTTGTGTAGTATTCAAAACTTCCATTATTTTTGTAATTTGTTTGGTTCTTGAGCGGGTAGTTACTAATTGTTGCCGTTGTGCCCTGCTTTTTAGTTTGCTATAACAAGTAACTGTGGCAAACAAACCAGGATATCAATTTTCTGTTGATTTTCGTTCATGTATCCGACGAAAATTTGTATTTACCGTTCCTTTTACAAATCTAAGCTTTGATGAGCAGGGCTGTGGTTTAGCAGCGTTCGGTGGCCCCTTGCGCCTTACTTTCGCTCTTGGGCGACATGGGAATTTTAGTTTTTCATATAATAGCATACGCTGGGCACCTTGTATTTCAAAGTTGCAAAGCAGTGGACTCCCTTCACTTTTTCTTAGAGCACAGCCTTGATGAGGCTTCTTTTTTCGGTGGAAGCGTACAACGGGGAATTGTCAAGCCGCGTAGCCGATTTAAAAGTGCTGCAGAGAGTATAATCCTTCAATCGAAAAAAGAGAAAGCGTGGTCGAAGGGTATAAAAAACGAAAACAACAAAAGCAGAAAAAAGAAAGAAACTTCCAGACTCTGACGTTGTCATGTGACTCCAAAGAGTGTTTTTTTTGTTTTCTTCCTAATGATCATATCACCTTGCCCATTTTAGGTAATGGACGGTCTGGGTCTGGGACCCCATGGTCCTCCAATCCCACCCCCGGCCACCTTTGCTGTTGTGCCTTATCCCGTACGAAGACGTCCACCCCTGGGATTAGATCCCCCTTCTCATTATGTATTCGTGGCGTCGGGGCCAGATGATCCTAATGCCCCTAAGGAGGATAAGACAAAAGAAGCTGAACTAGAGGTGGAGAAAACACCCGAGAAACCACCGGTTAGTACGTTATTTTATGATTATTATCATTATGATTGTTGTTATTATTTACAGCCCAGGTTCCATGAATTAGATTTCGAGCCAGATAAAGTGGGCTGGAGTACGTAAATTGTCTGTTAAACTCTCTGTAAAATCAATGATAAGATTAAGCCAAAATGGTTTTCTTTCTTTTTGATAAGTTTCTATCGGTGAGCTTTTTAATTGTATTTTGAAACCTTGCAAAAACGTCTAACTAAACACACCAAATTGCCTGGTCATAATTTTTATTTAGGGGTGTTTACCTGTGAATCACGGTCCATATAAAAAAAAAAAAAAAGCCTAGTATCCAGACATCTTGACTCCTGTCCTTGTCGATTACGTCAACCACGTAAAAGTGGTCATTAGCTTTTATTAAACACTGATTTGTTGGCAATGCTGTTCTCTCCCTTAATTGCAGGAACATGGACGCAAGGGCCGTAAAGACAAGGACGATAGAGAGGGAGGTACAAAATCCAGAAAGGAGAGGGGAGGCTCTGCCCGGAAGGGTAAAGCCGCACATGGGGCTCCATCTCCACCACCCAGTATCACACCTGCAGAGGAAGACAAGAGGTTAATTGGCTTTTTAGCAAACTATTATTTGCTAAAGCGTAGTGAGTTAACTTTGCTGGTACCAAATTGCTTTATGTTATAGTAACTGATTTCCAGCATAGTTTTCTGTTTGTACATCCAACAGTGAAACTACTGTGGTGCCCAGCACCCCTCGACTCGTCAGCCACCGCTGGGTCATTCCCGCCAACGATATTGTGAGGTTACGCATCCGTTTCCGATCCGAGGAGCTGGGTCAGTTTGACCAAACATTGAACTTTGAGATCATGGGGACGCGCCGTCGTTATCAGCTGTTTTGCCGCGGCGTCTGTGCTTTTCCCGCCATAAGTCGCGAGCCGCGTGTGGTGTTCCCTCACCGCCGAAAGTACCGCAAACCGGAAGAGATCGTGCATAAGAAATACGTGCTAAGTAGTGAGACTTTTGAATTTGGTCCACTGCTCTGTGGTAAGTCTAAATGATTTGACCTTTTTATAAGCTGTGGTAAAATAAAGTGCGTAAAAAAGGTTGTTTAGGCTGTTGCTTTATTCTCCTTTTTGTAGTGTTATGTCTTCTTGAAATTCCGAAATATATTTTTCTTACGTCTTTATGTTCCCAACCTTACATTCGTGCATTTAAACGGAATCAATCACCAGTAGGGATTCTGCAGGGAGAATAGACGTTACATTCTATTAGCTTCCAGATTTTGAAACCATTTACTTAGAAAAATGGTTTATATATTTCCTTTTTTGACAGGTAAGACTCGAGACCGGTACAAAGAAGGGAAGTATCCAGAGAATATGGAAAAGATAGTGATTTGCAACACTTCTCCTCTGGAAGCAGATGTCAACTTTTGTTTCCAGCAGGACAGCACAGCGGTTACCTTCATTATTGATCCGCCCAACATGAAGTTGAAGCCGGGAGAGAGTCAGGTAGAGGCAGGAAACGTTTCCCTGTAGAAAAGTAAAAACGATAAGGACGAGACTCCTTAGATTTAAATCCTGATTTTTGTAAAGTGAGGAAACCAGGCTTTGCCATTTGTTTCCTTGAATTCTTTGAAGGCTCACTGAAAAGGAAGTCAACTCATAAATGTTTTCAGTGAAGAGTTGGTAAATTCAAGATATTGCCATTCTGAACCTTATATGTAAAGTTCAAATTAGCAATGTTATGTATTTACCAGCTGCAGCAGACGCTAGCGTTTTGATTCTTGTCGCGAAAAGCTGTAGAAAGCGACACAATGATAAACGAAAAACGGCCTTTTTAGCAAATAATGCGATAATGATACCAAATACAATGTTCGTGTGACGCTAACCCAAGTTTCAAACCTAGGTTGATGTCTGTGTTAGGAGAGTACACTTAACAGTGCCTGATTAATTACTGCTATTGGTCATTGCTCAACAGCTGTAAATAGTGAGAATTATTATTGCTGTTGCAGGACCTCACTCTGTGGGCATATCCTAAGACACCAGGCTTCTTCGAAGATGCAGTGGTGTGCTGTATTCGAGAGAATCCTGAGCCGGTTGTGTTTAAGATTTCCTGTCATGGTGTTCGTCCTGAACTGGAGTTGGATCGGAGACAGCTGCAGTTCGATAGAGTTTTACTACACAGGTCTGTTGACACACCCTTTCGCGTGTCATAAAACAACTTAAAAATGTTTTAGCAAAGCCATAACTGATTGAAAGCAATATTTATTAAATGAGTGGGCGCAGTCTCAAAGACGAAATAGCCCTCGGTTTCAGTTGTCTCGTTTTGAGCCTGTGCTGTGACCATTGTTGTGTTGCCCTAGTTAATTGAGTTCCTCAGAGTTACAGAGTTACCCACTTTGTCATTTCACATAATACTCATGCCGTTATTGAATGCGTCCGCGATTATTATAGCAAAACGTGATTGAAAGGGAGGCAAGAATGCTCAAATTGTGTTCCGTGGTTCCGGGAACTAGCGATCAGAATTTATCCCTTGCTTTGTTCCGTTGATTTTTCGTGTAAGGTTTTTGAAGACAATATTGTCTGACAGCTCCTCTCCTTACTCAAAGATGAATCAGGATACTGGGAGATTGTTTGACATCTATGACAAACGGGTGGAGGATTTAAACTTTTTACTATTGTAGCTTAAAGAAGCAATACTTTATACCCAACGTTTCTTGAAAAACCGGAATCTATGGCTATTTCCATCCCAAAAAAGAATATGAGTAAAAACAAAGCATACTAAATCACTCACTCTCTTGTCTTCCTCGTATTAGGATTCCCGCAGCCATGACAACATACTCAATAGCTCTTTCTGTTCTTTTTTCAGGAAAGACACAAAAATTATCTTCCTTCGTAACAGCACTCTGCTACCTGTGGCGTGGCGAGTGAATGGGATGGACAATCTGGGTGATGACTTTTCGTTGACTACTGAACATGGCGTGATCGATGCTAAATCAGAGTTCGCTCTTCAGATGCACTTCAGAGCTGTGCGGCCAACCAACGTCAAAAAGATCGTGAGGCTGGAGGCACGTAACGCACTAGTTATAAATTAAAAACTTTCAGGAAGCGAGACTTTGGCACGCGCAACTGTAGGTCTTCAACTCGATAAAATTTAAGCTAAATTCGAAGAATGTGACAGCGTGATGCTGTTAGTGAGCTTCTATGCGCTAGCTGATGTTTGGCTGTTTGCCGCGTGATGCGGTTCTAGTCAATACCCACTAATTGACCCTGGCTCACCATAGAGTCTCTTGTAGCTCAGTGGTTAGAGCATCTGACTAGATCACGGAGGGTCGTGGGTTCAAATCCCATCTGGAAACTCGATTTTTAAAAATTGTTTAAATCCGAAGAAGTGTGATAATTCAAATCGATTTTGATCTACGAAAATACACTTAACTTGACTGAGCTAAAAGTGAAGGTCTGCCCTCGAGCCAAGAGGCACATTTTGAAAGAGCTTATACCGGATTCTATGGCATGAGGTGACTAGGAGTATGCTCCTCCACTAGGATAGGATGGGAAGCCAGTCCATGGTTGTAGCTGGTATGCTGCAGCTCTTAGCTGTAGCTGTAGCTTCTGCGGCTGTAGGTGCAGTTTGGTTAACTGCAGTGTTTTGTGTTTCAAAGGTGTCTGATGTGGAACAGATCATGGGCCTGGTACAAGCAGAAAACATACAAGTTCTCGCGGAGTCTTATGATGTTGCTTTAGATATGAGTTTCCCTAAAGGTACGTAGCTTGACTAATACAGGTATTGGCATCCATTTGTCATTGTTTTCGTATTGTATTAAAGTAACAGTGATGGTAGACTGTCATCAAACGAATTCCAAAGACTACCTGTGAATATTTTGTCATTTTGAGATATATTGAATATTGTCTTTAATTTGATAGCCAAACTTAATTCTTAAGCGGTGACTATTCTATTGGATGGAAAATGGCCTCGCTTTGAAATCCTCACTTCAGATTTGTTTTCAACAAAATTGCTTTACGTTGTTTTTTTCAGGTGCAGACGGCGGTCTTGACTTTGGCGTTCTCAAAGTTTTGGATGAAACAAAACTGACTTGTTCTCTAAAGAACAAAGGCAAGTTTGAAATCAACTTCAATTTCGTGTTTGAGCCAACAGACGGTTCACCAGCGGACGTGGCACAGCTGTTTACAGTGATACCTAACAAGGGTCCCCTTCTGCCCACTGATC
Source organism: Stylophora pistillata (assembly GCF_964205215.1). Lineage (NCBI taxonomy): Eukaryota > Metazoa > Cnidaria > Anthozoa > Scleractinia > Pocilloporidae > Stylophora > Stylophora pistillata. The sequence goes on along the minus strand of NC_142521.1, from coordinate 11,685,074 downwards.
GTCCTACACAAGTACAGGTCATCTTCAGATCCAAGAGTGAGATTACTATTAAAGACCAGCCTGTCCTCAAATGCCAGGTAAACAGTGTTTTCGCTTACCGTTTCAAACGATATTGTAGATATGTCATGACTTGGACCTTTCTATTCCTTCGTGTTTATCGAATTACTCCGGCCTTCCTAAGAGTTATATGACCTTTGACAGTTTTTGTCCTCTTAAAAAACAAGCAAACAAACAAAACTATAGCAACAGCAAAACATGCATGAACAAAAGCTTTCGGAAGTAACTTAACAGCATTGGTTTTACAGTATTGTGTCGCTTGTTTTGCTTACATTTATGAATTGAAGCAGGAAACGAGAACAGAACTTTAATGCATGTTTTTTGTGTCTTTGCTGAAAGCTTCTTTTTCCCTTTCATGACTTGAAATGCAAGATACCCGTCAGTTTACTTTTGATTAACATCTCAATTGTAAGAGTCAAAATTAGCAAAATCACAGAACGTTTCGGTATCATCTTGATTTGAAATTATATCAAAATACTGGTACCATCTCGGTTATTTTTATTCTTAAATGAAATTTTAAAAACATTTTAGAAACTCACCAATCAATTCAAATTGCTTCCCTTAATCCTCCGGATGTAAATGCCTCACGTGATGTTCTTATCGTATGTCCATTGGTTATTTCAGATCGTAGAGCCTCATCTTGGCGAAGGCGGTGAAGTGATTGCCAGTATTCCCATAAAACTTAGCGTGCGCTCCGTGTACAGTAAATACGCCGTATCACCGGTCAGTGACATTAACTTTGGAGCCATGCTTATCAGCACTAAGAAAACCCGGGTGTTCACCATCGAGAACAAGGGAGAGTTTGAATTCCGGTATTCAGTTCTAAAGATGATCAGCACGGTGTCACAAGGACGCCAGAAACTAGTGCCACCCACGAAAAGAGCCAAATCACGTGATGGGTCGAGTTCGGGAAGATCTCAACAGGACAAACCATCTAAACCTAAGAGGGCAGATTCAATACGAGGGTATGTGGTTATTTATATGATATTACACATGCAAGAGTTTCAGCACGTTCGTTTGCTGGGAACACGTCGCGCAAAAAGTTGAAATGGAGTGTAGAATGTTGAGATAAAATGTAGATGATTCGAAAGAAGTCAAGTAATTTCATTGTTATTTGATATGAATGAGCGCTCCAACCAAATTTCATCGCAAATCTTTTGAAAATTGTACATATTCATTCCAACTTTTGGCCATCCGTGACCCTCGACTATTTTTTTTTAGGTACGTACACTTTTCAGATTACAATCCCCAACCTGCAGTATTGAAATAATGCGCTTTCAATTGTTTTACAGAGCCGAGTTGACCGCGGGTGCACCAAACATTCGCCTTCAGCTTGGAATGTTCACTGTCTACCCAGCTGTGGGAAGCGTACAGGCCGGTAGTTCTGTGCAAGTAACGGTGGACATGGTCGCTGAAAGTCCAGGCTTCTCAGAAGAGGTTAGTTAGATTTTTTCTCGCACCTTGCGCGCGCTGTGTTTTTGAAATGTCTTTATGACGCCAATTGTATTGCGCGAGCGCGGCGGATTTTAAGCGAAGTCAATTATGACGTGAGCACTTGATTGAGCGTCTGTTTGTCGGTAACTTTGTGCACCAACTTCAACGTCGAGCGAAACTCTGCTTGTTGGGCAGATTGTTTTGCATGGGGGACAGGAATTTGCCTTTCTGACTCCTTGTAGAATCGATTTCACATTCTCACAAAGGTTATTTCCACGTAACAATTTTTTTCTTGTGTTTTATTTCAGGACATTGCCATTGACATCTCAGACCGCCCGCCGTCAGATCAACCCCATGGAATACCCTACAAACTGATTGGAGAAGCATGCATCCCTAGGATCACTACAGTCACCCCCGAGACAATCGGTTCTATCTTCGAAGAACACTTGATCGTGAAACAATTAAATTTATTCCAGTACTTGACGCACGACCTCGCGAGTGGCTCCGGAGTGTATGGAGAAGACGAGAACAAGTTCATATTTTACAACGCAATTGTTGGACGGAAAGCCAAAGCGAGGTTTAGAATTGGTAATCCAAACAAGGTACGTGGAGAAAGTGATCGTGGATGGCAAGGGGGTTTTGCGTCAACCCGCTTTTGATTGGTCCAGAAAAATTGGCGCCCTAATTAAAACAATCTTAGTTGGTAACTCGTATTTTCCCGCGCCTCAGCCAGTTTCTTATTTTTCTTCGAGTTCTTGAGATATTTATCTCTGTTCAGCTTGGACGTTGTCAGTAGAGACGTTCTAACGGTGCTGTGCTTCGCGTTTCGTTATTCTGTGCTACTTTTTGGAACATTTTGGGCTTGATGATTGTTTTGAAGGCTTGGCATACACGTCTCAGTTGCTGGCAAACTTCCTTTACTAAAGCCCTAACGGGAGTCTCGCATCAAGAGAGAGGTTTAATTTCGCTTATGAGTATCTTTCTTTAACCCTTTACACCCTTACATCAGTTTGATTGTTCTCTCAGTACGTTTCCTGTGATACTTAAAGGAAAATTTGCTTAACAATCAAGAGCGTCTTGACCCTGCGACCATTTCCTCTATTTTCATAGCTTAATTGTTTGCTGCTGGAAGAAATTAGATGCCTATCACTGTGGGAGTCAAAGGTTTAACAGAATAAAATGCCTTTCCTCTTACGGATGAGTTTTGTGATCTCTGTTTTGTCATCAATGCAGGTGCCATGTGACTTGGTTCTTTCCGTGAAACCGCAGTCCATGAAACCGTCTGCTCGCTGGCACGACGTCTATGAAATCGAACCACAGCGGTCGTCGATTCCAGCTCACAGCTATGTATACGCCACTGTGACGTTCATTCCTCCGTCCATGCAAACTTATAATGCTACACTTGAAGCTGCTGTGGACGGGATGCCAAGCACTATGTCAAAGTACCGCAACTTAACTTTCGATATTCAGGGTGAAGGAAACCTTCCCAGAATCACCGTGGTTCGACCCACTGCGCGAAACAAGAAAGGTGCTCCAGTCCTTTTGTTCAGACGTCTTTTACTTGGACGCACTCAAGTTCTCTCGCTCTCGCTTAAGAACGAAAGCACATTGATAGCCCGAGCAAATATCGATTTGAAAGATCCCGAAGGTATGTACAAGATTTCATGCGTGGAAGGTACCAAAGCTATGATGCCACTTGACGAAGGCGAAGACGACGTTGATCCGAAGTCGCGAGTTCACACCTTGTCTGTGGTGGTTCCCATGGGTAAGACAGCAGATTTTGCAATCGAGTTCAACCCCTCCCTGGTGGGGCGTTTGGTGGGCGAAATTAGGCTGACAGTGGTGGATAATCCTTACGAAGAAAGTACAGTTCAGCTGATTGGAGAAGGGTACGAAGATGAAGTGACTATAGATAATATTCGGTCATTTGTTCAGACTGAGAAAATGGCGCCTGAGACGGAGATTGACGACAACACGCCAGGTACTATCACGAAATGACCTGATAGTTTCTCTGTTTGTGTGTCTGTTGTTTGTTTGTTTTTTATTTTGCGAAACTGGAGAAACAGTGTTCCAAAGACATATCTTTAGCCTTAGACTTCGTGTGGTTGACTTTGAAATTAATTGAACACTGGATACTATTGTTATTATCTTTGTTGTTGTTGTCGTTGTTGTTGTTTTTGTTGACCTTGGTGTGAAACGCGTAGCATGGATACGGCCCTCAAAAATACTATGTTACATTAAACCCCCTTTTCTTATTTAATTTGTCTGTTCCTCAGCATCAAGAGAAAACCACGTCAAATTCGGGGATTGTGCGGTAGGCGTGTCTAAACAGCTGTCATTTACTTTGACAAACCATTCCTCCTCGGACCCATTGCGCTTCACTTGGACCCCACCGCCTGAGGTGACGTTTTCTCCGTGCACAGGACACCTACAGCCTAACTGCGCAAAAGATGTCACATTAACCTTCTGTTCGAACGAGCCAAAGACATATTCAGCAACAAACATTCCTTGCAAAGTCACTAAAATCAAGCTAGGAGAGGCGCAAGATAAGGTATGGCTCCCTTTTGTAAAAGAAATTGATTATAACGTGGTATTTGTTTATTATCTAAACGACAGCTTAGGCTCTTTGGCTAAAGTAGAACTTCTCCAGTTACGGTGAACTCATTTAATTGTGCAAGAAGATTCATGGCTTTATCTCCACCGTAAGAAGATTAGGAATGAAAAAGAGGGAAAGGAGATGCTACTCTTCTTAATTAGTACAAGTTCTAAGATGCGTAGCGATGATCAAACCCTTCGAATTTATCAAATCTATTAGTTTATCAGCTGATCAAACCCTTTGAATTTATCAGTTTCTAAGCCTCTGCTTTCTTGGAGCAAAACATTCTTTAAATTTGATAACTTGCTTATCTTCATGATCCTTTTTTGGAGTTTAATTTTCCTTTTTTCTTAAACTCTTTCCAGACACTACCATGCTAAAAAAAAAAAAACAAAGGAAAATGGAATTGGCGAAACATTTGTTTTTTTTTAATTCGACAATTTGTTGTTTGGATGTTTAATAGATTAAACGCTAATGTAATTTCCGTTTCTGTAGGCGGTGGACTGGGACGATCGCATGCGTACTGTAAAGTGGATTGACGTGGCACCTAGTGAGGACCCTTCCACTGGCGTGAGGAAGTCCCCCCGGCCTGCCAAGAAGAAGGTCATCGAAGTTGAAGCTGAGCCTCCATATACAGCACTGGAAAATAGCCCTAAGGACGTGGAACTATTGCTAACTGCCGTGTGTGACTATGCTAAATATCGCTGCAAAGTTGAGAACATTCACTTCAAAGACACACTGATGTTTCAATCCCGAGTGTACAGGTAAGCTGTGAGGTATTTACAGATCACTTCCGTGGAAGAAACATTCCTTTCCATCTTTCCTAGTGCCTATTTTGAAATTCTATTGGGCGTATTTTTAAAGCGTACAAGATGAAATGTTTCTAGATGTGAAGTTGATAACTCAATCATCGATCCCAATTAAGAACAAGTTTTCTCAGTTGTCAAAACTTACTGTAAAGATTAAGAAAAAAATTATTTTTCAGCTTTACAGTCTCAAACAAAGGCGATGTGCAGCTCGATTACAAATGGCATTTTCAACCAGTGGAAAAACAAAAGACTGTTAGCCTAGCGGAACAGCTCGTAGGACCCGAGAGACCCGAAAGCTCTGCTGGACAATCTAGCAGTCAGCAAACAGGTCGCCCTTCAACCTCTGCAGGGGACTCATCAGTGCACCCTCCTAGACGTGTACCCCCAATGACCCAACGACCTGGTTCTTCCATGGGCGGGCGGCCGTCAAGTGCCCTGGCTATTGCATACGAGGCAGGCAGTGTTGTGAGTGAAGGAGGAAGCGATGTGTTCCCGTTTGTGATTGAGCCAGAAAGTGGAAGCATCCCTGCAAGAAAGAAGGGTAGCTTTGTTGTGAAGTTCTCGCCGTTAGATGTGTCCGAGTATGATGCTTTGGTGACCTTTAGGTAATACTGTGGTACAAAGATGTAACATACAAACTCGTCAAACAAACATTAAAAAACGCAAAGAAACTCATAAAAAAAGAAACAAACAAATGATAACGTGATAGGCGTTTATTTGCCAAACCACACAATGCAACTGAGTCAAGAAACTTATTTGTCGTCAAACATGAAATTTGGCGTTTTGGTTAATGTGAAAGAAGGAGTATCAGAGAACCAGCGAACCCGGAGAAAAACCCTTTAGAGGAAGGAACGAAAATCAACAAGAAACTCAACCCTCAGGTGACGCCAGACAAAATGGTTGCAATAACGATTTCTCTCTCTATTCTTTTGATCTTTACAGTGCTAACAACCTTCCGCCCGACACAGGTGGCTTCTCCATTCCCGTCCGTGGACGGAGTCTTCTTCCCTATTGTCACTTTGAATTGGAGGAGTCGGATTACGTATCCGGGGGGAGGAGAAACCCCGAGTTAAGGGGTCCTGGTGGGGCTCCCCCTGGATCTACCTTGGATCCTAGCACAAAAGTCATCGAGTTCAAATCGTGTGGAGTCAAGGTCAAAAACATTAAGTAAGTGAAAACTAAAACCTTTTCTAACCTTTCTCTCTCCGAACATAGGAGGGGTTACAGATGCAATTCTTCAACCCTTTAATTTCATTCAATTTCCAGTGTCAAATTTAGTATTTGCCCATTTTTCAATTATGTTGGTACAAATACGCGTCAAACTCCCGATTCCAATCGCCTACATCCAATTTTTACGGCCTAGAATTAGTCAAATCCCATGTTATATTGTTTAGAAGCCAGGAGTGGAAACATGGTAAAAATATCTGAGCAATGCATGTGAGTCACAGTTAGGATCAGTTGGTGTATAGGTACTTATAAGTGATATGTTCCCACAGGCGTTTTAGCGTCATAAACCCATCCAACACAAGCTACAGTTTCTTGTGGACCAGTGAAGACACACTGGATGGTGCGCCGCCAGAAACTGTCAATTTCCGGTGCCTGACTCCCGAGGGGACCATACTGAGTGGCAAGAAGCACGAGATGGTGTTTGAGTACGTGTCAGACTCGCTTGACCTGGTAGAATCATTTTGGCGGTTCTTTGTGCCCGAATACAACTTCTCAATTCCATTTGTTTTGGTGGGGCACACATTTGAGCCCGTGCTGTCGTTTGACAGGTCTCACATAAACTTCAGGGAAATGCTGCTTGGTGAGTAAATCGCGTCTCTCGTAATTGTTTTTTTTCATTTTGCGTCGTGGTTTAATGGGTTCAAAGAGAAAGAGATTTTAAGATATTAGCACTGTAAGGTTGGAAAACATCAGTAAGGGAAGAATAAACGCAGAGGAAACAATGATGGCAAAGGATTAAGACGATTAAAACAGATTGCGAATGATGACCTAGAAAAAGTCAACTCACGCAACATGTGACTTAGCTCGTCGCTGAGATTGGTCGGATCTAGTATAACAGGACAATGAATAGGTGTTAGTAACCTTGGCACGTTGCTCCTTTCGAATCGGTTCCAGTGCGTACAATTGTACTGGTAATGAAATCACCGTCTCTCCACATAATTTGGAGTTGAGTTTTTTTGATCGAAATGGGAATCGCTGTGTAATTGGAAAGGAAATAGGCAAAGACTCCTATTACGGTTCTTTGGTTACGCCAATCTTGTGTTTTTTACGTCGATATAGATTTAGTTGTTGAATACATCTTCACGCTGTTCTGTTATAGGTCACCCGGCAAAAACAACCGTACAGTTAGTGAACGAGGAGAACATCCCATTCACTTTCTCATTCAGTGAATCATCTTGTCACACGGAAGGATATGCTTCCAGTCTGGCTGTTGAACCCATGTCTGGAATTGTTCTTCCTAAGGCCAGGTACGAAACTTCGTGATATCTAAAGTAATAATATTACAAATGGGGTATGAAATAAATATTTTCTTATATAAACACCAATGAAAAACCAGGTAAGCTTTCGCACGAAAACGTGATTATCTTCACACGTGAAAATAACATATTATCTCCACACGTCACGGTGAAAATAACACCATTACTATGGTTATGTAATAAATCGCATCTTTCGTAGCGAAAGTGAAATGTTTTGGTTTTTCTTTGATGTTTGTATAATAAATAGAATATTACATGGCCGCTTGGAGATACGAAATTTCTCTTCCCGAAGATAAATTTCGTTTCCCCGCGCGGCCGTGTAATATCCTCCATGCTCTGACCGGTGATAAATCAGTGACGCTTTTATCCTCATGTGCAAAGACCAGTGCGTAAAATTTTGTAGAAGTAAAGCCTGAAAAAGAAGAAAAGAAAACAATTCGCGTTTCGACTTGGCTTGTGTAGTATCTGGTTGTGTTTTAACTCTTTACACCCTTACATCAGTTTGTATATTCTCCATACTGTTCTCTATACGTTTCCTAAGGTGCTGACAGGGAGAATTTGATTAACAATCAAGAGCTTGTAGATGATAAATCAAACAACAACAAACATATGAAACATATGTGTGAACTGCGGTTATGAGACGTATATGAGAACGATCCTTCGCAGTAAAGCACTATTTGAGCAATAGTGAAAATCAGACCTGAAAAAAAAAAAAAAAAAAAAATTTCAGGCCTGTACGGGATTCGAACCACTGACCTCTGCGATACTAGTGCAGCGCTCTACCAATTGAGCTAACAAGCCAACTGGGAGCAGGCCATCAAATTAATTCGATATAAACCCGTAGATGATAAATCAAACAACAACAAACATATGAAACATATGTGTGAACTGCGGTTATGAGACGTATATGAGAACGATCCTTCGCAGTAAAGCACTATTTGAGCAATAGTGAAAATCAGACCTGAAAAAAATTTCAGGCCTGTACGGGATTCGAACCACTGACCTCTGCGATACTAGTATCGCAGAGGTCAGTGGTTCGAATCCCGTACAGGCCTGAAATTTTTTTTTTTTTTTTTTTTTTTTCAGGTCTGAGTTTCACTATTGCTCAAATAGTGCTTTACTGCGAAGGATCGTTCTCATATACGTCTCATAACCGCAGTTCACACATATGTTTCATATGTTTGTTGTTGTTTGATTTATCATCTACGGGTTTATATCGAATTAATTTGATGGCCTGCTCCCAGTTGGCTTGTTAGCTCAATTGGTAGAGCGCTGCACTAGTATCGCAGAGGTCAGTGGTTCGAATCCCGTACAGGCCTGAAATTTTTTTTTTTTTTTTTTTTTCAGGTCTGATTTTCACTATTGCTCAAATAGTGCTTTACTGCGAAGGATCGTTCTCATATACGAATCAAGAGCTTCTTTAATTGGTGATCATTTCCTTTATTCTCGTCACTTTACTCTTTGAGATACGGGTGATATTGTAGGGAGAAGTTAGATGCTACAGTCACTATTTGGGGAGGTCTAAAGAAAATTATTTAAGATGGGCTGTTATCAATGTTTAATGTATAATCAGTTGGGTCTACACAACAAACATTCGCCGATGCTGCTATTTCGTTTTTAGGCTAACCGCCTCCCGGTTAGCTCAATTGGTAGAGCGCCGGACTGTTCTGTGGGAGGTCGTGGGTTCAAATCCGGCCGGACCAACACTCAGGGTCTCTAAATAACTGAGAAGAAAGTGCTGCCTTTGTAATAATATCTGCAAATGGTTAGACTTTCTAGTCTTCTCGGATAGGGACGATAAATGGAGGTCCCGTCTCACAAGCCCTTGTATATGAAAAAAAAAATTTGTGGGACGTTAAAGAACCCACACACTGTTCGAAAAGAGTAGGGCACGTAGTGCCCGGTGTTGTGGTCTATCTTTGTGTAGTGTCTATCAAATTGATGGGGGGTACTGCGCCTTTGAATATTGTATAGAAAGGGCGCAATATAAATAAGGAATTCATTCGTTCATTCATTCATAGGCTACCAATCGAAATCTCCTTCACGGCAACTGAACAGAAGGAAGTGAACTTCAATGTTCTGTGCCATGTGAAAAAGAAAACTTCTCCTCTAACCTTGAATGTGAAGGCCGAGGGATACGCCATGAATGCGCAGCTTGTTTGCGAAGATTCGCAGGGTAACAAGGTGGAGCTTACATCCAAAGGAACTAACAGGATCAACCTAGGAACGGTTAGTTGTTTTATAGGAAAACATCATTGGTGATTTAGCTTAACGCGAGACCTTAAACTTTTTATCTGCTTTTGAAACCAGAGTAGCCTTCGACCAATTATTTATAATATTAGGGCCGGAGAGCTAATGATTTTAAGTTGAAGATCAAAGTCGATTTCGGAATGAAATAACTATGCCAATCACTTAACTGATCGTTTGAAAACGACGAGACTCTTTTACTGTCTTTCTCTTTTTTATTCGCTCTCTTTTTCCTCTTAGATTATCGGGTCAACACATATAATAACTTACTAGAATCTAAGAGCTGATTATCACTGTGGAAAAAAAATTTATTGCGTTTGTCTGGCCAAGCACAGTATGACCCTCAAACCATTCTTCCAACGGATCTTAGGTTAAAAACAAAACCACAAAAATAGAAGAGAGAGTGGGTGAAAATGGTTTGAACAGATTGCCAGGAACTATTTATATTTGTAGGGTGCACTAACCATGACATCTTTGACTTCCTCAGAGAAGTTGTTAGCAAACGATAACATGAACGTGTTCTTTGTTTTTTGTACTCTCGTTGAAGGTTGAAATCAACGAAAAAGCCACCCGGCAGTTGTTTGTCATCAACTCCGGGAAGTTTAATTTGGACTTTTCGTGGGAGATTCATAACCGGACTAAGCTGAAGGGTCTAAGGGTTCTAGATGGGGAGGAGCTTGTATCAGTTACTCCTGAAAGTGGAACGGTGCCATGTAGTACTCGCAAGAGATGTCAGTTAGCTTTCTGTCCGCCTGGAAGACTCTCACTGACAGGATGCGATCTGTTGTTAAAGGTATTATGATTTACGTTTTGCAGTTTGTAGAAAGACATGTTGTGAATGTAGGTTTGCTCCTTGTTGGAGACATTTTTACTTCAGGGTTACCTTTGAACTAAGCTATGGTTCTGCCAAACGCACTTGAGAATTTTTTCTGGATAAATGATATCGAATCATTTCATAATTGAACTGTGGAGGCGCGGTGGCCTCATGGTTGGTGCGCTCGACTCCGGATTGAGTGGTCCGGGTTCGAGCCCCGGCCGGGACATTGTGTTGTGTTCTTAGGCAAGAAACTTTATTCTCACGGTGCCTCTCTTCACCCAGGTGTATAAATGTGTACCGGCAATTTAATGCTGGGGGGTAACCCTGCGATGGACTGACATCCCATCCATGGGGGAGTGGAAAAACTCCTAGTTGCTTCATGCTACAGAAACCGGAGTTAAGCACCGGCCTAATGGGCCACTAGGCTCGTGAACAGACTTTACCTTACCTTTGAACTAAACTATGGTTCTGCCAAACGCACTTCACAACTTTTTCTGGATAAATGATATCGAATCACTTTATGACAAAACTTTAAAGATTGTTCTGATTTGACATTGTGTTGAATTGAATTTATATAGTTCTTTGTAGCAATTTGTGTGTCATCTGTGGGAGTTAAAGTTTCATCTTCGAACTGTATGCAACTTCTCTTACCTGCAATGTTACAGATGACCTCTCGTTTCCTGCTTGTCTGTAGATCACCAATGGCCCCACATTCACCATAAATCTAACAGGGAAGGGTACACAGCCTGGACTCAAGTTCTCGTTTGTAAGACATGACTTTGGTCCATGTTTTCTGTACCGTGCTGGTATGCCTCGGAAACGGACTACGCTGATCATTAGGAACGAAGATACAAAAGATATCAGGTGATTTGTTTATCTGTTTCACGATTATGTTTACATTTCATATTTGTCTTTGGGCCCACTTTCACTTCACAAGAATCAAGTGGGCAGAAATAGTTGCGCAATGGATCTTTAATTAAAGTTAGTTGCTTTTTATTCTAAGTTATACCAGTTTTCAATCATTCTATTTTCAAGAAAGCGAATAACCATGGTTAAAATGTCTAGAAGCTCCATTTTATTTCAGATTATAGGATTTTAATTCCCTTCAGTTCACTCTTTCCAAGAAGCTGTAGAAAAAGAAATTCAAACAAAAGCTGCAAATTTACACAGTATTTTTGCAAATAATTTTTCCGAAAATGGTATCTGACTATTTAAGGAAGCACAATTAGACTCGGACCACGTAATTTATTTCCGTAACTCCATGTTATGTTTTTCAGTATCGAGTGTCAATACGAGAATACTGCCCACCTTGAAGTCGACTGCTTACCCGGAGTCCTGGTACCGAACGAAGCCATGCAAGTAGATATCGTGTTTTATCCCCGGGAAGCCAAGAAATATCATGAGGTCATCCCATTTGAAATCAACGGTCTATCCACCATGAATGTGGAGATATTTGGCGAAGGAACTGAGATGAAGGTAATGTATTTTACTCAATGTACTACTCAGCAATGTATTTTTTATCTTTATCTTTGAAATAGCTTGTTAACTGAAACATTTTTTAGACAAAAAAAAGTGAAAATCTTCCTCACGGCATCCAGGATAAGCTAGAATCATTTGATACATCAAGTTCATCAGACGGTTGCTTGCACAAAATGAAATCATTTGTTGGCGATGTTTTATGATGAATTGTGAATTTGTTTCCAACCTTTTGTCAACCAAACCCGAACACAAGGCATAACAACTGGATAAGGTCTCAGAACAGCTTGTTTTCCGGCACCGGCTAAAAATTTGCCACGCCTTAGAATTTCGCAACGAACTAGTTGAAGGGTAACACCGGACTGTAAACAAGAAGCAACCAAAAGGGCTTTAGGAGAACTACACAACGACTTTTAAATTGAAGTTTTGGCTCTAGCCAAACTGCATAAAAACTTGAGGAAGGAGCAGACAACAAAAAAAAGAGGTTCTTTAACGTAAAAAAGACAAAAGAGGTGTTGATAAGCTAGGGAATAACAAAAGTGGTGAAGGATGGAGACGATAAAAAAGGAGTGCAAATAACGAACTTGAAAATTTTTGGCCAGAGTTCTTAAGGTGCTGGAACCTTGACAGTTCTTGTTTGTTATTCCTCGTAGGTAGAAGTCGCCAATCCTTCAGACAGAAAAGTAAACTTTGGAGCCCTGCGTGTCGGTCAAACAAATCAGCGAAGTTTGAAGTTAGTGAACCGCAGCCCTGCACCAATTACTTTCACCGTGGCCATTACACCAGCTGTAGTGGCGCTTCAACAAGCAAACATTCTTACTATTAGCCCCTCTTCGGAAATCACTCTCAGGGCTAATGGCGGCACGTGTGGTGTGGAGTTGACTTTCAAACCGAAAACACGCATACCACAGTTTACTGAAGAGGTAAATTAACGGCTCGATAGTCTTTAAGATTTTTTATTTTGTAAAGATGCTATTCTGTTACGCTCTTTTCTGTGCCTATCGACGGTATTTTTCCGCCAACAGCGGCTCGTGGTTGTTTTTTTTTTTATCCTGCATCTATCAAAACTCCCTTTTGTTTCTTCCACAATGTGGCGCACCATGTCATAGTTAATAATTTTTTTCTGCATCATAAAACCCTGTGATTTAGCCAACCTCCCATCTTCTCCTGTCTTTAAACACGTAAGTCCATCATAGCTTGAATATTTTCTTTTGTCCATGTACCAAAAACCTTTTCAAGATAAGATAAAAATTCAACACATCCTCGTTGAAAACAATGAATATTCACAGTTGCTTTAAATATGATATGTAGATATTGGCCGGTGCTTCGTTCAAAAATATTGCATGATTGGCAACCTTAAAATTCACACGGAGCGCTGTTCGATGTAGTGTTGTCAAAACAAAACCATAGTAACCACAACCGCCAGCCAATCAGAGCGAGGAAAGTATCACGGGAAGCCAATGAAAACTCGGAGCAAAAAACGAGAACATTTTCTGAAGCGCGGGAAAATGCGAGTGACCACGTTGCGATTGGTCTAAGTTTTGAATCTGATTGGTTGAGAAAGTGGCGTGAGTTTTTTTCTGAACCAATTACAGAGCTAATTAATGAAAACCAAAGCAATCCCGAATTACTTTCGACAATCATTTAAAAATTGCTCAACTTTATCCGGTTTAATTTTTGGATTTTTGTGTAATTGTCCGTTTATTCTTGACGTTGTAGGTGATGTTGGAGTGCGCCGGCATGTCCCAACCAATCTTTGTCGTAACTGGCTCTTGCCAAGGAATAGAGATCACGTTGGACAGCGACTCGGTGCCGTTTGGCGCTGTGGTACTCGGCAGTCGCAGCACAAGAAAGCTAATCATGCACAACACAGGAGACATCGGAGCAGCATTTACTTGGAATGTAGAAAAGTTCCAACCTGATTTTTCTGTCTCACCAGTTAAAGGTTACATTTCACCTGGAATGGAAGTTTCCTTCGAGATCGTGTTCCATCCCACTGTAGTGAATCATGATATAAGATACGAGGTATGAAGCACATCTGTTCGGGAACTTGCAGATAATTATAAGTTATTATTTTGTTGATTTGGCATTTTTTTCCCAAGCTACGTCCACAAGCGAAGATTACTCAGCTAGAACGGTGTTAAATCACCGTAATCAATGAACACCCGTGATTTTACTTCTACACCGTGAGTAGTCATCGTGTGAAATGTTAGCTTTTCAAAGTTTCTCTCGGCAGTTTGTTTGCCTTCAAAAATTTCCTGTGGATCACTGACTAACCAGATATTTATATCAACTTATTATTTCCCTAACATGCCGACTCAGATCAAGACTTTTTTTAGAAACCAATAATTTTGCTTCTCTGTGATACCTGACTGTCGTTTGTGTTTTACTCAACAGAGTTTACGTTGTGCCATTGAAGGAGGCAAAGCACTGAAGCTCGTTTTGACGGGAAGCTGTATCCCACAGACACCTTTAAAGGAGGTAAAACATCCTAGCTACTTTAAAAAGAAAACCACTCATACCGAGGAAAAACAAGAAACACAAGGGTTATGTTTTTAGCCTTGTGCCAGGTACCCATGCAAAAGCCGCCTGGTTAGCTCAAATTATCGCGCGCCGGACGGCAGTGTAAGGCGAGGAGTATCAGGTCTGATTAACACTCAGGTTCTTGAAGTTGAAGTTGAAGTTCATTTATTTGTTTAAGTAGGTTGATTAATTTGGCAGCTGTAATAGCTGATGTGGACCTGCTGTCCTAACCCACCCATCCCACCCCAGGGGAGGACATCCATCACACAGTAATCTCGTGTGTGGGAAATTAACGTCTCCTGCCCCAACCCTGCAGGAGACGGGACCTCCATTTATTCGTCCCTATCCGGAAAGACTAGAATATCTAACCATTTCTTGATGTTCTAGAAAGGTAGCAAATTCTTCTCAATTATTTTAAGACCTTGAGTGTTGGTCCGGCCGGGCCTCGAACCCTCGACCTCCCGCACAACAGTCCAGCGGTCTATCCATTGAGCTAACCGGGAGCCTGAGAAGAATGTGCTGGCTTGTCACATTCATCAACGAATGGGTAGACATTGTAGTCTTCGCTGATTGCTTTTACATTTTTATTGTTATACTAAGGTAACAAAATGCACGACCCATAGAACTAGAATTCATAAACCCCGACCAATAAGGGCATCTATTATCTTGCTGGCAGGTCCACACCAGCACACACTTACACTCACTGTTTAATTTCTCCTTGCTCAAACATATAAACAAAGGATTATACGACAAACAATGGATACCTTTTTCCATGAGCGGCTGTGCCATAACGCGAAACTCAAACACGAAAACCTACTGGCAAAGATAAACAGACAGAGGTCAGAGGTCCTTTAGAGGGCGGAAGATCACTGTGCTTACAAAACTTTACCCTTACTTTGTTTTCGTTGTGTTCACTTGCCCTCCTTTCTCTTAGATGCTTCACTTTACGACCCATGTACGCACTCGTGACACGCGTAATCTTGTCATACATAACCGAACAAACCAGTTATGGATGATGCGGCCTGTAATTGACGGTGAATTCTGGTCTGGTCCTGACACCATCACGGTGGAGCCACAGCAGAGTAAAAACTACGAGTTAACTTACAGACCACATACTATGACTCAGGAAGGAAAGAAACACCTGGTAAGAGTAGTTCCTTTATCACTGATTTCATTTCTCATCGCATTGCAGTGCTTTGCGCTACATTGCCAGCACTGCATGGCGTTGATTTTAATTGCTTGGGAAGAAAGAGCTTCCATTTTTTATTGAAGGTTAAAATATTGTTTTTCCCCATTCTGGCGCCGTCCACAAGCGTCATTCCCCGAATCACTCCATTTTAATTACCTAATCCTCATTTTCCCGCCCCAGACTACCACTCTGTTCACTCTATGACGATATCAAGTGTCTTGCACAATCTAATAATGCAACTCGTAGATATCTAGAGGATTTCAGCCATTCCTTCGGACTTTGTCTGCCTTGTTGTTTTTATGTCAATCTCTGTAAACCTCAAAATCTCCCCCTTCTTTTTTCACGGTGTTGAAGCTAATTTTTGTCATAACAAAGATTAAGGTTACCAAGATGAAACTTCAAAGTTCGCGTATTGTTAAACTCAGTAACTAAACTAAAAATTTCCTTATGGAGAGCAATCAGGTTAGAATTTCCTTTTTTACTCAAAACTAAATTATTCCCACCAGGATCAGTTCACTTGTCAAGTTCGTTTGGAGATACTCAAGCTTTTAGCTTATTTTAGTAGTTTATTTGTACAACCCTACCTACAAAGGCATTTTTTTAAACAAACTATGAGTTAAGGAAATCATTTTGTAGGACATCTGATATGAGGTCGTGATGTGACGCTTAGCAGGGGCGAAAAAAGCTATCGGATTTGCGGTAGAACCCTATGCTCACCTAACACTCAGTAAAATCCGAAAGTTTTCCTGTTTCTAAATAGAGCTGCAGGCTGGATGATCGTACAGTTACACTTTTTTTTTTATTTTCACCGAGTTATGTGATTTAAGTATTTAAGGGTTGCATGTTTCTGTTTCAGGGCTCAGTCTTTTTCGCTCTCCCGGACGGCAGTGGTCTCCTGTATAACGTGACTGGAAACGCAGAGGGTCCCAAGCCGGTTAACAACATTCAGAGAGAAGTGCCCTGTAAAACGTCTTACACTGAAATGCTTACTGTCACTAACTGGCTGCGAAGACCTCAAAGGTTAGTGAAATGGCTGCTCTTCTTTCGTGTACTGTTTGATTAAGCCAAAGAATACGTAATTTTAAAAGTTAAGTGATTTTAAAATTGTTGATGTGCTAGATACAGAAGTCGGCGGTTCACTAGAATCGTTTTGAGCGAATTTCTAACTGGGCGCAATTTCAGTGTTAAAAGAGTTAAATTAGCTCTCTGATCTTTGAAAAGCTCTTTGAAATTTCAGTTATTAAAAGTATCTATCCTTTTGTGACCCCAGCAGTATGTTACACTATTTGGTAATAAAACATGATTAAGCTTTCACACCCGTCTCACACTAAAACCAACCCACAACATCTGACCTGCAAGTATTGAAAATGATGACAGCCTCGGAGTCGTTTAAACCCCTTCCAACGCAATTTTTTTTAAGGGAAATTAATTTTATCTTCATTAATTTGTTTTGACCCATTCTTAAAAAATAGTTTTTACTTAGAAAACTGTCGTGGTAAATATAGTGTTTGTAGTTGTGTTGAAGCTTTTTGCCGCACATATGCCTTACATTATATTAATTCAACACCATTACAAATATTGTTACGTTAGATTCCGAGTGATAATAGAGATACTGAAGCCTGACAAACCAGACAGTGCTACAACACTAAAGGGACTGGACTACATTGATGTTCCGGGTCTCTCCAAACGAGAATACAGATTGAACTTCTTTGCTCATAAAGAGGGAACATTCAGTGCTAAGGTAAAGAATAGAGTCACTTTTTAGTACTAAATTTCAATGCCTCAGACTCGTGGAATTTTTGCCGAAATTCATTTGGTGCATCAGGTGGAAATATGACGTTCGTATGAGGTAAAAGGCCATGGTATTACTTTTATTTTACGTTACTTTTTCTTTGCAATTTTATCGTGGAACGCACCGTGGTCAGTTGAACAAATAGTTTTTTTAAGAGTAAGGAAACACTCTCAACGAGAGCGCGGAATCTTTTTATTTTTAATATAAACGGCGACGAGTTTCTTAGTTGCTGTAGTGATAACCGTAATTTAATATCAGTGCGAGAGACTGGTTGGTAAAATTTTTATCCTAATTATAGACTGTTTGTGCAGTTACTCGAATTTTGCCGTCGTTGCTCTTCTCCGATTCTGCTGTTAACTTACGGATCTTCAACTCGCAGGTAATATTCCGGAATGAACAGAGCGGAGAATATCTGTTTTATTATGTGACTTTCAAGGCAGTGCCGCCAGGTGTAATGGCTACCATTGACTTGTCCACGCCCATACGTAAGAGCACGTCTCATGTGTTGACATTACACAATCCCCTCAGTACCCCTGTGACATTCAACTCTCAGTGCTCCGTGGCTGACATCCAGCTGCCGCCAAGTTTCACCGTTCCACCTTTATCTGAGGTTGGTAGCTGACTTGTTTTAAAATACTTAAGGCTAAGATTCTTTTTGGTTATAACGGCTTGTTGTATCTCAATTTTAGATGTGGTGCTTCGTTAAATCAGTTATCTCACTTGTAATGACTATTTTACTTTTCAATACTGTTATCATCGATGTAGTTCCGAGTTCTCCTTTTTCATTTCTCCCTATTATTAAAAGTTTTCTCACCTTCGGGCAGTCTTTCACGTTTGAAGTAGAAATGAAGTCAATTACGCAACTTTAATAGACACTCGTGTTACTTTAATTTTTTTAGAAAGTTGTAGCTGAGGAAAGAGGGCTAGCCAAATTCGCGTTAACTCATTACTTCTAATATACCAATTTTCTCTCCTGCCTGTAGTGCGAAAATTCATTGCATTATTGACAGGATTAGGGAAGTCAGTATCAAAAAACTTCCACAGCAAGCTTTAGCAGTGATCGAGCTCACATTTAGTTCCTTTTCGTCTGTTGATTCCAGGGCTCGTGCATGTTTGAGTACCTACCACTGAAGGCCGGTGAGTTGACTGGTCGACTCTCCTTCAGCAGTTCAGAATTAGGCGTGTATCAGTATGACCTCAACCTGACCGCAACACCAGCCGGAACGGAGGCGGCTGTCCACTTCCGTGCGGGCCTGGGGACCAGTCAAAGTCAGACCTGCCGATTTGTTAACTTTGCCAAGTCTAAAGTCGAGTACAGCTGCAGGGTAAACCATTTTTCCATCTTTTTTGCGTGGTGTTTACATGGTTTTGAGCGTAGTCTAAGACCAGATTAAAAGCGCGGGAATTGAACTACACAGTTCATCGTGGAGATGAGCTCCCGAAAAAAATTATAACAAGGGTAAAATTGTAGTGGAACAAAGAGGGATGAGACCTGGTTGGAAATTATTAGGTCTCCACATCCTGAGAATATCTGCCTTGTTAATCTTTTCCATCATCAAAATCCACGTTCCTTTTAATTAATTCATCCCGTTTATTCGTTTTTTATTTTCTTTTTAATCTCACTAAAATTTTGCAGTCCACTCACGTTGAAGGCAATTTTGCTCGTTGCTAGGTGCGGTCCAAATCCTTTTTTGGTTTATCCCCAAAATGTGATATTTAGTGTAATCGATTTTGAGAAGAATTGTGTGATTTACTGCAGTTTTTCACTAATCGAGTTTGTTTTCTCTGAAGGTGGACAACACTGATTTCCATGTTGAAAAGAACATCACGGCAGCCTCTGCGTCAAGTGGTGGAACAGAGGTGGGTGTGGAAGTGACGTATGAACCATCTCGTCTGGGTGATACTCGCGCTACTCTGACTGTTTTCTCTCCAGTGGGAGGAGAATACGTGTTCCCTCTGTTTGGTCACTGCAGTCCTCCAAAACCTCAGGGTCCTTACCCGATCAAAGCGGGTGCAACAACCTCAATACCGTTTAAAAACGTGTTTTCACACACTACTCAGTTCACTTTCTGCGTGGATAGTCCTTGTTTCAATGTGAGGGCGAGCGAGACCATTCGCGCTAAGAAGACTCATAATGTCATCGTTGGTTTCGAGGGAAATCAAGGAAGCTCTAAGGCTCCACGCATGGGTAGGCTCATGGTCACGTGTCCGAGGAGTGCTGGTGGTGCTGGGAATGTTACTTGGACCTTCTATCTGAAGGGCGTCACTCCGTGATATTGCATTTTGTTAGCTTGCCGTTTCATTTGAATGACAGAGTTCTATTTTATTGGACCCGATGTGGTACTTTGACGTGTAGATATCATTCATTTCACATTTTTAATTTGAAATACGCTCAGGCATGCATTAAGTGCGCACTTACCTTTACTTCTTCTATATATACGTGGTTTTTCATGCACAAATTTTGTGGTTGAGGTCATTTTTTTTATATTATAGCGGTTATTTAAGTTGCTTTTATATCGTTCAAGATGTGTAAAGTCCAGCCTAAAAAACTTAAAAAATAAAAATTATAAAGTTGTGTGTATAAGGGGTGTTTTGGTCTTGTCTTCTTCCGAGATCTTTTGGGCTGTTACGACTCCTAAAAATACCCAAGGCATAAATACTGAAATGTACATGGCGGATGAAAGGAAATTTTAATACGTGAGACGTCAATCGCTGGAGACATACAAGTTATTGTTTAAAAACATCCTAAATGTTACCAATCAAAGAAATGAAAGCACTTTTATTTCCTGTTGTTTATGTTTATGTTTTGAAGTACCGGTAGTTATGATTGAAGTGATTTGTTTATATTTAGAGTCTGATATTATTTGGGTTTTAGCCCTCAGGATGACATTCCTGATTTTGATTGTATCGTTAACATCTATGAGTGGACGCGATTAGTTTGGTTTTAAAGATCTTGTTTTGACTTCTGCGGTAAAAGCCTTGACATCAAACGTTTCCGGGTCAGTGAATGTTGGCCTGCATACTCACTCATGCCTACCGATTACGAATATACAGCAGAGTTCGTAGTCAGTCAATCATACTTAGGGAGTAAGAGTCCCAGTAGTCAGAATCTGTGTAAGAGTCATTCATTATAACTCAGAGTAGGAGTTAGAGTGGTTCAGAGAGAGGTCAAAAAGAAGAAAAGGGGGGGCTCTTTTATAAAATTTCTTCTTTACTTATTGTAAACTGCCACCGGCAGTCTGGAAAAGTCCCTTGCACAGTGTTGTAAAGCGCATTAGAGCCTTCCATGGAAATGCGCTATAGAAATCGATATATATTATTATTATATTATATTAAAAGCGAGAGGAGTGGATCTGCTGTAGCAAGGAACAGACGACTGGAAGGGACATGTCTAGTATGACGAGCTTTGCTCAAGAAAAAAATCCTCAGCAGGCATCGTAAACTGATGCCGAGGTTTGGGGAAGCAGGTGTTGGGTGGATGTCATCACATGAATTACACCACGATGTAATTACACAGATTAGCGCCCACGAATCCACGAGAGATACGCGATTGCGTGCGAGTTAACGCGGGGTCATCTGTTGGCAATGAAAATCAAAATCATGAAATGAAATGAAGTTTGCTGTGCGCGTAATGGTCATAAAATACTGCGTTTTCTCAGTTTCTGCCTGTTTCCTTATAACGACATTTCTAATCACGTAGTCTTTCAAAGATCCTTCCTTTTCACAGAAGAGGCAATACCTGCGAGGCGCCGTATTCGAAAAAGCCTCTCTTTCGATTATTTAGGTATGATTCTTTCGCTTGGTTTGCCATAAAATAGTAACAAAAGATATCGCAATTTTCATGTGCCGTACGACCTGAATAACAACCGTATCGAATTTCCAGTATTGCGTCACTTGGTGGATCGATCAGTGTTCACGCTTTGCGATCATAGTACACGATGTTATTGTTTTGGTATAAAACCTGTGGCGATCGCACGACTTGGCCTCGTATCCTGGTTAAATTCATACCAATATTATAATATTAAACCTCGACGAGATTTTTAATGTCGAAATGTCGAAAAGCATCATGTTTTCGATTTCGAAACCATTCGAAATGAAGTTATAGAGGCAGTCGGATTTTCGACGTGCGGCTTTCCACCGGCTAACTTAACCACGCAGAGTCTTTGCAGGATTACAAGTGCCACACTTGACCCTTGCAAGCATTGGTATCTACTTTTGAAAGAGGTCTGTGACGTTCCCTTGCGCAAATATTTCATACGCGATGTATTTAAGATATTTCCCGACGAAATCCAAAGTGTGGCGGCGCGGGAACTTCAGCCGGCCAAATCATCGTTCGGAGTAGTGGGGTTAGCCAGGATTCCCGACCTCGTTCACGTTGTGTTCACGTTCGGTCTAATAGCTGGTCTATCTTCTTCGTAATAAAACAATCCCCGACGAACTTATTAAATCTGCGGGATTTATGACTATCGTAAATCTGGTGAACTCCGCCACACTAGACTTTGAGCCCGAAGGCGCGAAAAATTTATCTTTTGGCGCCAAACTCAGTCAAGACTCCGAAGAGCTCGCTTCCTAACTTACCGAAAGATCAGCTAGAGTAAATTTCCTTGGAGTGGAACTGAAGAAGCTTCGAACACGGATTTCTCATCTCGAATCAGCATGGAGTCAATTTTACAGACCCCTTTTTTCCACCTCAATGTTCGCACCTTGTCGTGCTGAGGTGGCTTGAGTGCGTCAATGACCAATTACAATACAATTCCCGTAAAGAATTCAGCTTCAGTTGGTGGGCTGTATTTTCTGCAAGGTAGAGGCCAGACTAACTCGGACTTTGTCATTCTAATTATTGTTATGAGTATTATAATTATCATTATTATTAATGATTTTGTTATTGTTATCATTATCTTTATGATTGTGATTGAATCATTTTCAAAATGAAATAGGCTGCTCAATGAGGATGACATGCTGAGGCAAGTAGATTTTCATTTATTTACCCCCCTCCCCCCAAGTAGAAATTCAAGTGTTTCTGATAGTTTTTCTCTTCAATAGATTGTTAGAATGCAGAAGATTTTTTAAGACACATTGTACAGAGGGCTTGTCTTAAGTAGTTGTTTTCTGATTCAAAACCACCTGTCTAGTTCTGTTTCTCTTGGGTAGTTAGTCCATGGACTGTTGTTATCTGATGGCAGAACTAACAGGTGGATCTGTTTCCCTTGGGTAGTCAGTCCATTATGGGCTGTTGTTATCTGATGGTAGAACCACCAATCTGTTCTGTTTCTCTTGGGTAGTCAGTCTATGGACTGTTGTTATCTGATGGCAGAACCAGTCCCTATTTTTTTCAGCTCTATGCTGTCAGTCTTTTATGGACAGTTATTTTTATCTGATGGCAGTTTTAGCTTGCTCTTTTTGTTTTGAAAAATGTGTTGTTTATGCTATTTGTCACGTATCATCTGTTATTAGTCATAGGCACTTTGGTCAATCAATGCTATCATTGTCCTAATTATTATTATTGTTAATTCAGCTGCTACTCTTCTCTCTTTGACACAGGGCCCACTACAGACAGCACTAGCTCAATGAAGTCCCAAAACCTTTCACAATGAGCCAACTCAAGAATTGCAGTCCTGAACAGTTTTTGGGGTTTTCCTGTCTTTTCTTGAGATTATTTTGTCTCAGTTTCAATTACTTGGATACTCATTCAGCTAGACTAACAATAACACCATTTTGTTCGTAGATAAACATTGAAATAATCATAGTAATAATATAAATGATAATAATGACTTCTTATTGTTATCATCATCATTATCTTTATGATTGTGATCATCATTTTCAGATTGAAATAGGCTGCTCAGTGAGGATGGCATGCTGAGGCAAGTAGATTTTCATTCAATTCCTCCCCCCTTCCCCCAAATAGAAATTCAAGTGTTTCTGATAGTTTTTCTCTTCACTAGATTGTTAGAATGCAGAAGATTTTCTAAGACACATTGTACAGAGGGCTAATGTCTTAAATAGTTGTTTTCTGATTCAAAACCGCCTGCCTGGTTATGTTTCTCTTGGGTAGTTAGTCCATGGACTGTTGTTATCTGATGGCAGAACCACCAATCTGTTCTGTTTCTCTTGGGTAGTCAGTCTATGGACTGTTGTTATCTGATGGCAGAACCAGTCCCTATTTTTTTCAGCTCTATGCTGTCAGTCTTTTATGGACAGTTATTTTTATCTGATGGCAGTTTTAGCTTGCTCTTTTTGTTTTGAAAAATGTGTTGCTTATGCTGTTTGTCACGTATCATCTGTTATTAGTCATAGGGTGACTTTGGTCAATCAGTGCTATCATTATCCTTAGTATTATTATTATTAATTCAGCTGCTACTCTTCTCTCTTTCACACAGGGCCCACTACAGACAGCACTAGCTTAGTGAAGTCCCAAAATCTTTCACAATGAGCCAACTCAAGAATTGCAGTCCTGAACAGTTTTTGGGGTTTTTCTGTCTTTTCTTAATTTTTTTTTTGCCCCAGTTTCAATCACTTGGATACTCATTCAGCTAGACTAACAATAACACCATTTTGTTCGTAGATAAACATTGAAATAATCATAGTAGTAATATAAATGATAATAATAATGATTAGATTAATGGAAATAATCATAGGAATTATAACCATCAGGATAATGAACATTATTTCTATAACAACTGGAAATATTTTTATCATTGTTATTGTTGTTATTATTATTATTATTATTATCATCATCATTATTATTGTTATCAATGTTATTATTATTTCCATCATGAATTATTAAAGATGCTTGGGAAAAAATGATCTAGTTCCCTCCAACTCATTAATCTTTCAGTTAAGTGAATTAAGACTTTTGTGAACAGTTACTGCTTTATTCTGTCATTCCTGATGACCATAGAATTGGTGAAAGTCCACAGATATGATCCCTCTAAGAGTTTCTCCAGGTGTTTTTTATCCTCTGAATTTGGTTACAACAGAATGAAGGGCAACAGAGTATAGTGCACCCAGCTAGACATGAATTGCATTAACATTCACTCTACCATCCCTGTAATAAAAAACTTTGGATTTTTCTCTCCATACAGGGGGCCGCAAATGCATTTTTTCCCTCGCACGCTTATAAAAGCATTCGGCATGCTTGCCAACAAAGCTTGGATGTATGTTTCAGGAACTTAGTATCTTTCAACTCGACACCATTTGCCTGAAACCAAAATAATAATTACGAAAGTTAAGAGATTATTTACTTCTGTAGTGAAATGTACTAAATGATTTGCCCTTTCAAACATAAACCTGAGTTATCAGGTTTTGTCAATCACAAAATTACACGCCGGGTTATTAGTATTCCTTGGAGACCTTCCTATATTATCATAAATATCTAAGACAAGCAGGTCTTTTAGCTAGGTAATCTATGTTAAAAATAGCGCTGTACAGTACTTAGAATTATTTTCCTCACTCATTATTTTTCTCACACTGCAACTTCGCATACTACGCAATTATTACTACGCAGTCATATCTGGTGTCCAATTGGGAGAAGAGCTTGTTATTATTTTTGTTTTAGAGGTGAATTGCGATTTCTTGTATGTCCCCTATTTCGTCGAAGAAAAGCTCGAACAAATACTGAAAGTAATGAGTAAGTCACTGAACAACTAGTGCAAAGTGACAGCACTATCGAGCCAAACTGAGAACTGTTCTTTAATGAATTTTAACATGAACCACCAATTCTTACTATTTTTAATTTCTGCGTTTTAACAGACTTTGACATGTTCTTGAGAAGATATTAAATCGGTTAGCGCTGTTGTTCCCCTCTAAATTATTTTGGTGGAAGCGCCTCAGAAGACGCTGGTTTAACTAAAACCATGTTGGGCGACGTTGCATTTTGACTGCACAACCCGCAATTAAATTTAATTTTAACAGCTATTCGAGTGTGTGAAGAACGGAAAAGAGCAAAATTACATACCATCGGCCTTTGGATGGAGGGACGAATGAAAACTTTCTACAATGCCACTTATCCATTGCTTGTAACAGATAGACCTTGTCCTTACTCTTGCGGGAGGCCGTACGATCTGTTGTCCATTGTAGAACTTGGCAAACTTAGCGCACTCTGCCTCGAGCGTAACAATGTGATCTTTCGATTCTCTATCTCGGTAGCGCAGTTGTTGTGTTGAACATGGACGACTAATACATCGCAGCGTGTCTTGTAGATAGCTAGAGATGCCATGTTTAGGATAAGCGCTGAATATGGACGAGCTTTAAAACCGCCACTGTAAAAGCACAATCGACCGTTTTTCATTGTAAGGAGGTCTTTCACACAGCTGTCAGAATTTAAAGAGAGGAAGAACGTCGATCTCGCTCACCTAAGTAGCGAAGTACGCCACGAGCGGCGACGATGATCAAACACCTGGAAGATCACCGTGGTGTCCTATCTACTCTTTGGTATCATAACCAAGAGCGAACCCTTTCGACTTGTCACTAGGTTTTACGGTTTATAAAACAAAGGCCCCGCTCTACACAAAGCCTTAAAGAATGAAAGACTGGAAAAGCTTACTTGGCTTGGAATTATAAAAATTTATAAAAATTTCCTTTCTAAAAAATCGAAGATTTTCATGGTTTCCGTAACTTCGTATTTTTCCAAATTTCCTCTTTTGCATGTTATGCTGTTTTGCATTTTCTTCAACGTATAATTTAGTTCAGCGTCGATCATTTATCATCCTTAGAAGAATATATTCTGATCTTTACGTTTAAGTATAAAATTGCTTTGGCTTACATTGTGCGCCTAAAAGGAGCGTTAAAGTAAACATGAGTTGATTCCACTCGAGGGTTTTACCTGGAAAAATGCATGTACACGAGTGACACCGACATTACCGCGTGTCCCTTTCTGGAAAACATTCGTGTTATGACAAGAAAGGTCAGCTGGAGGTGGCTCGTACCGGTTTTCATCATTTTGATGGTAACTTTAAAAGAATACAACAGAAAGACTGACCAAGGCCAGTTGAACACTTTTACGGGGTTGAATTACATAATCATTGGTTATCCAAAAATAAGTGTCATTTCGTCACTAGCAGTTTCCATGGCAACGCCTTCATAGGCCTATTCAGACGCATTTTTTTGCTTGTGGCTTAAATAATTCGAAAACTAACCCGGTGACCCCCTGATTTTTTTCAGTGATTGCTTTTGGCACTTGAAAAGGAAAATGCACAAAGATTTTTAAAAACTTCTACGAAGCGGAATTTCAGAAAATCTACAAAAAGGACAATTTTCACACATCACAAATTTCCTTCCGTAGAATTTTCTAGTTTTTTTTCTGATGATTCCTTTCGACGTTATTATCATATTGGAACAATAAAAGAAGGGGTCACGGGACTTGTTTTCATGCATTAGCTTTCGTGAGTTTAGCAATTCCCACGCGCGTTTTAAAATCTGGATTGTATAAGATCGACATTTGCTCATGATCTGTTTTAGCTACCGCTAAAAACTTCTCACAAAAGTTAAGGTGGCTCGTACCAGTTTCCTCGCACGGGGAACAGGTCACTCTTGCGTGACGCGCGCGAGAGAAACGTGCGAAAGAAGCGCGAGATCAAAAGATGAAAATTCAAAACAAAGATGGCGGCGCGTGCAATTTTTTCTACTTTTGTGAGAAGTTTACCTAAGAGCTTGTATTTGATGTGTTGAGCGGCCACTATGAATGCTGGAGATAGAAACTAAGATAACGAAGACGATTTTCGGGGAAGTAAAGGTTGCTTCACTTCACATTTAAAAGAAATATTCAACCGATATGAAATCTTGCGACGGCGAAAAAAGAAGAACTCAAGTGAAGGATAGTCTACCTGAAGTGGAAGAAGACTTTGAAACTTGAAGGAAAATAATATGATATAGCCAGAAGTCATGTGTAGGATTTCGAAGATGAGCTCGGAAGGCTGTCTTTGACGGCTGTTTAATGATTTTCTTAGCAGTAAACGTCTTTAAACATCAGATCGTAGGTGCTCGCGCGAGCACACGCAATTGTCAGCGGTAGCTAAAACAGATCATGAGCAAATGTCGATCTTATAGAATCCAGATTTTTAAAAGGCGCGTGGAAATTGCTAAACTCACGAAAGCTATTGCATGAAAATAAGTCCGGTGACCCCTTCTTTTTATTGTTCCAATATGATAATAACGTCGAAAGGAATCATCAGAAAAAAAAACTAGAAAATTCTACGGAAGGAAATTTGTGATGTGTGAAAATTGTCCTTTTTGTAGATTTTCTGAAATTCCGCTTCGTATAATTTTTTAAAAATCTTTGTGCATTTTCCTTTTCAAGTGCCAAAAGCAATCACTGAAAAAAATCAGGGGGTCACTTGGTTAGTTTTCGAATTATTTAAGCCACAAGCAAAAAAATGCGTCTGAGTAAGCCTATGAAAGCGTTGCCATGGAAACTGCTAGTGACGAAATGACACTTATTTTTGGATAACCAATGATTATGTAATTCAACCCCGTAAAAGTGTTCAACTGGCCTTGGTCAGTCTTTCTGTTGCATTCTTTGAAAGTTACATACCATCAAAAAGATGAAAACCGGTAAACCAAAAAACCAAACTATGTAATTTTGACGCCGAAAAGTGCCAAAAAGTAATTACAGAAACTTCATCCGCAACACCTTGAACGTGTTGTGGGCGCGAACTGAGATCTTCTCTTACAGTTAATAATTGCCAGGCGGAACTCAGATCCGGCTTAGCCTAATTTGCATAAATGTTTTTGGTGGGGTGATTACTCATAAAAGAGGCTATCGAGCGATTGTTTTCACTTTCCTTAAATGTCTCCTACTAATGTCTCTTTCGAAAAATACATTTAAAAGATAGGTCACCGCACTTATTGAAGAGATATGATTGGCCAATCTTAACCCATTTACGCCTTTACTGACACTTGTCACGCGCGCCATTACATCGGTGCGCGGTACATTTTGCGGTAGTTCGAAGTAAGAGTTTTCAAGTAACATTTGAAAAAATCGGGCTTTGTGCACACTTTTAGCCATATCATTTTTCCTCTTCCGTAAATTTTTAACTTCTCCAATTTAAAGTGCACCTAAACCCAAAAATTTTTTTTCGCGTAACGAAATAAGCGTATCTTTTTTGGAGTATTTCTGTGCAAAAATTTTTGTATTTGCTCAAATCTTCAATTTTCTGTGCCCTGTCAAAATACGCCGTCATTTTGGCTCACGACCGAGTTTAAAGAGGAATGGTTCTAGCGGGTAATGTGACGTCAAATCGAGAACACGAAAGTCTGCATTTCACACATTTTCACTTGTTTGGGAAGATTGTAGTCGATATTGTCCGAAAATATGCCGACTAAGTGTGTTGTAGGGGGATGTAGCAACGTGCGAAATTTGCAAGAGGGTATTGGGCTTCATACATTCTCCATACAACACACCTCGTCGGCATATTTCGCACAATATCGACGACAACCTTCCCAAACAAGTAAAAATGTGTGAAATGCAGACTTTCGTGTTCTCGATTTGACGTCACATTACCCGCTAGGGCCATTCCTCTTTAAACTCGGTCATGAGCCAAGATGGCCGCCGATTTTCCGTATTTTAACTGGGCACAGAAAATTGAAGATTTGAGGAAATAAAAAAATTTTTGCACAGAAATACTCCGAAAAATACGCTTATTTCGTCAAGCGAAAAAATTTTTGGGCTTAGCTGCACTTTAAAGGGATAATTTTTACACTAGATGTGTGCAATAATCAATATAGGTCACCGAGCTCGTTTAAGAGCTACGGACCATCGTACCTCTTTACCTGGTCCGTTGATTGAAAAAAAATTACCGTGCTCTCAGAACGCGCGCGCACTTATTCGCCTGATTGCGTGATTTTTAGGCACAGTACGGCATGCGCAATGCAATTCTGAGGAATCACCTTAACCTTGCTGTAACGTTATGATTACAGGTGCTTCCTCTACATGCGGCTCAAAGGCACACACATAAACCCACATAAATGTAGAGGCTAAGATATTTTCAATTAAGTAAATGTTTTTAGTTTTCTAAACTACCCTAATTACAAGGAAAAGACAACTTAGGGCCATTTCTACTACGTTTTCAAAGCATTTGTTTAAGAATTTTAAAGCACTACCTTGGCACTTGCCGATTACATACGCGAGGCACATTTGAAAACATCACAAAGAAAGCGAAAAATGTAACTTATTTTGCAAGGTACTTGCCCTAACCACGACATATGTTAATCTTACAGCAGTAGAAATAAAGAACAAGATAAATTTTACTCTATTCCATAGCACTTCAGTTTTCCTAAAGTGTAGTATCCAAATTCACCACTACCACCTACATCTCCAAAATTCATCTGTTTCACCGGAAGACTTGTCTTGTCAGTTAGAAAACCGCTGTCTTCACGCCATACACCGTCATTCGAATCACAGTTACAGCGATTACTGCGGCTTGCACAAGAATTGGTCATTCCGCATGCGCACTTACCACTACCAGGTGATGCTCCGCCCCAGTAACTCATCTGAACGGAGTCACGAGACACCCACCAGGTGACTCCAGACATGTAAGAATCATGACATTCCCACTTGATAAACTGTTCACAACGTGAGGAGACTCTCGTGAGACTAGCCAGCTGAGACAGACTTGCTCCTGTATAGTGAACGTTTCTTTTGGTAGAGTGTCGCACGTATGTTCTGGTTTCACTGTCGTGACTTATGACTGTTACGCCAACTCCATTCTTGTCACTCATGTCACAGTATACTGTAAACGGTGCTAGAGGTCCCTCGCCATCGGGATCGATGACGTAATTTCCACTTCTAGTGGTGGCGTATTTTCTTAATACAGAACAAGACGTTGGTTCAACCGGAATATTAATTTTGACTTTGGTTCCAATTTGTGTCAGAACATTACCTGCTCTACAGGTGTAAGAACCTTCGTGTAATTTTCTAACGTTTTTTATTACCAGTGTTCCATTCTGTAGGACATTTGACCCTGCAGGTAAAGAAGACTCGCCCTGCTTCGTCCAACTGATTGTAGTTTTCAAGTCGCTCTCGACCACACACGGCAGATGAACAGTTGAGCCAGCCCTAGGAGTCATTTCTTTGGGGGGGCTAGCTTTAAACCGCAAACGAGAAAATACCGTAAAGTGAAACGTGTCTACTGCTGATCCGAGAATGTTCTCCGCTCTACAGATGTATGTTCCTCTGTCATTTTTTGTTACGTTATAAATATTTAGCGTTCCATTAATCACTTCGGCTCTATCCATTGGCAAGATTCCAAACGCCTTAGACCACGTGATATTAGGCTGAGGCTGACCAGTAGCACTGCAGGCGATAGAAACATTTTGTTCTCCCTCAGCTAACACTTCGTTAGATGGCAAAATGATCGTAGGAGCGACTAATCATTGCAAGAGAAAGAAGCATGAGCTGTTAAGACAATGAAAGTTGTCTCCTGAATCATCATATACAAGAAGAAAAGAAGGAAGAACTGTAAATATTTAATTGTTGCAAAATCAAAATACTTCAGTTACCCTATGCGTAAGATATCCAGAAATGCATGCTGTAACGAAAATGGCAGATTTGACGAACTTTTGTCAATGATTTTGACGGGTTGGACGAGATTTTTCAATTTGTGGAAAGTTTGTCAAAGTGGCGATTCTGACGAAATTTCGCAAAGGTTGTTGACGAAATTATGCCAATGAATAGATATGACCTGGCCCCAAAAAGTTGACGAATTTGGCGAAAGTAGCGATTCTAACGAAATTTCGCCAAAATCGACAAATCCATATACATTCCCACAGTCTGACGAAATTTCGTCAAATCTGCCAAATAGTATGGCATAATCATCAATGTGCAAACATCATTTGCATAAGAAAGAAACTGACTTACAATGGACAGACAACTTCGCCGAGGCGTTCACTTGTCCCAAAATACTCTCAGCCCTACAAGAGTAAACTCCCTCGTCATCCGGTCTAACGTCCCTAACAATCAGCTGACCATTGGATCCTAGTACGTGACGTCCAACAGGAAGTGATGAATCCAACTTAGACCACGTGACTTTTGGCTTTGGACTGCCATCTGCCATACATTTGAAAATAGCTGTATGACTTTCATTAACCGTCATTTCAACAGGACGCTGGAGCAGGAATGGAGCCGATAGGGACTGACCCGGCTCGCCTTTGGCACCTTTCACACCTGGAGGGCCTTGTGGCCCTCTGGGACCGGTTTGCCCCGCTACTCCGATATCCCCCTTAATACCTTTCGGCCCCTGAGGTCCTATTAGCCCGTGATTACCAGGACGTCCTTCTCGGCCTGGTTTTCCAGGGGGACCCGGTTTTCCTCGTGTTCCCGCTCTACCTCGTCGACCCCTGTTACCTTTTGGTCCTGGGCGACACTGCGTGTTGTCCTTCGCACAAAGTTGGTTTTGCAGAAGACTAAGTTCTTTTTTGATTAGCCTTTGTAATTCAGAGGATGTTGAATTCTGTATTAAAACATTCAGAGCGGTGCGTTTTTGTCGCTTTGGGTTTTCCCCTCCACCTGAAAAATAAAGTCTTTCACTTGAATAAAGTGGCATTACGTTCATCACCAACCTTTGACCATCTTAGAATGATATAAAATCTAGAGTAACAAAAAGGATCACTGCGGTATCGAAGACGAATTCCTATGTCTCGTATTAATAAATTCTATGGCTGTACTGAACTCGAGGTTGTTTTCCGTCGAATCTAGCTGATCCTTTCACTATTTCAAGGAAAGGGTCGGTCCCGAGTTGAATAGTTGAAACAAAGCAAATTGTATATATGCTGAACTATCAATTAAGGAAAATTATAGGAAAACAACACATTTCGCATTCTATGAAGACGAGTCAGCAAACTCCCATTCAAATGGTGATGATAGTTAATGATGATGCATCCTCGGCTGATAGATCGTGTTCAAAACCGCGTAATAGTTGAGACTCTCATCAACTATCATGACCTTTTGAGGTCTTTTTTGGCTTAAAGCTGAACTGTTTTTTATCTTGAATTTTAGCTACTTATTTCATCATCCTAATAAATAAAGCTCTTGAAAATAGAAAGACCTCCGGGATGTCGATGAGGTTTTTCATTTTAAAATCTGCCGTAGTTTCAACAAGTCGTATCCGGCTCAACACATAACAAGATAAAAGTTACCTTTGGTCGCCTGCATCGTTTCCTCGGGTTCCATACTGTTCCATCCTCTGTTACTCGGCTGTACTTTTCGAAGGACTTCCGTCTCCATCTTTGAAATTGACTTTGCTGAGTTTAAAATCAGTTGATGGTTTTCTTGTATTCTGAGCTCCTGATGAATTAACGCGACACAACAGAAAACAGACAACAAGAGGCCTGACCCGGAGCACAAGCGGTTCAATGTTTGTTTTCTGTTCGTCAGCTTCTGTTCTTTTTCTGTTTCTTTCATCTTCACAGTGTTCCCAAAATTACTCTTGATATGAGACATAACTAGCGGGACATTTTTCGCTTCACTCGATAATTTCCTTACTGCAGTTCTGCTTGGCTTAAGTTAAGTTCAGCTGTCATGCGAGTCAGGCCGATGATCAATTTATATGTTTTCATCTTCACCTCTAAAGGAACGGAGTCGCTTATTTTGACTTCCTTTGGAGCTAAAACTAATAGAAACATGAACAGATGCACGTAAATAGAAAGCTGATATGTTTATCGCTGGCTGAAAATTCGTGATTGAGTAAAACGGGAAGTTTAGTCTTAAATTCAAATGAGGTCAACTCAATCTTCTAAGAGGTTTAACCTAATCAGTCTCTGTTTCACGCATAACGACAACAATTTCTTGTTGCTACAATGCGCAGAAAGATGGTAATTTTATTGTTTGAAGAAAGTTCATGTTTGGGTTAAACAAGTACTTTGTAAACATCTTAATCGACGTCATAACTATCTTCAAAGAAATCAAGAGCTCGAGATTTTAATTTCTCTCTCTCCAGTGCCTAAAACGAACATTTCCTGGTGTCATGTTATTTACTACAGAAAGTTTGTGTTTGAGTACAACGGGAAGTTTACTGTTATTTTAAATGAGGTCAAACGTATCCTCTTAGAATCGAGAAGTCTTAAAGTTCCCTGCTCAGCACGTAGCAAAAAACAATATCCCGATTAGATTCCTAGAAGCTTTTGTTACAAGCAAGAGAAATAAAGACAAGAATGTTAGATGACGGAAATATTTAGCGGGTCTGCCTGAGAGGCCAAACTTTCGCCCGACGTGATTTTAGTTGACAGACCCGATGCAAAAAAAAAAAAAAATGTGTGCTTTTTTCTTTACGCTTTTGCCTCCATCACCATTATCATGATTGCTACTAGGCAAAAAACGTATTCAGAGACAATGGGGATGCTTTATTCTGAGCGTATCTGCACCTTAGACAAAGATATAGTCAGTAACTGAGAAAGGCTCGTTATTAAAGTCTTGTGTCGCATAAAGCTAATTAAAAACGCCATGAGCTTGGAGTTGTCCAAGTGGCAACGAAAGTTAGGGTATCGACTTCCGCTACAGCTAAAATATTTACTTCATGGATCGGTTACATCCAGGTTTTCTCCTTGCTCGAAAGTGTAAATTATTGCCAGTGGGAACAATTCGTGGCTGCACCGTTCTAATGAGGGCTAATCCTAGAGTTGATACAGTTGTCTATGGCTACCAACTTATGGCGTTTACCGTTCATTTCTAATTTAAGCCACCTTTCACACGTAAAAAATTTGGAAGTATTCGCTCTTATTCACTTAGAAATTCCATAACATTTTAATTTCCCTAGTGTGTAGTAACCACTTCCACGACTTGTATGTCCAAACCTGAGCTGTTTGACAGGAAGATGTACCTTATCGATGAGCAGACCGCTGTCATCACGCCAAACATTGTCACTTGCATCACAGTTACAAGCTGTGTTTAAACGTGGACAGGAATTGGTCATTCCGCATGCACATTTACCACTACCTGATGCTGCTCCACCCCAGTAATTCATCTTTACAGAATCACGTGACACCCACCAAGAGTATCCGATACCGCCAAATATGACTGCGTTGTAGCACTCATATTTAATATACTGCTCACAGTGTGGGGAGACTCTGGTGAGACCCGCTAGCTGAGACAGACTCGCTCCAGTGTAATTAATGTCACGTGAGTAACTCCCCGGTGGGCCATAACCAGTCACCAATGTCCTGCTTTCACTATCGTGACTAATCACTGTCACGCCAACTCCATTTTTGTCACTCATGTCGCAATAAACTGTAAATGGTGCCAGTCCTCCAGCGCCATCTGGATCCTTAACCTAACTGCCACTTACGCTAGTCTGGTGTCTGATATCGGAACAAGACTTGTGAGAGCATTCAAATCCATCTCCAAAGTAACCATGGTTACACTTGCAGGACTACGCACCTAGTTCATTTGTACAGGCTGCCAAATGATGGCAATCGTTGGTATTTTTTTCACACTCATCCAGATCTTAAAAGAAGAAATTAAAAATGTAAGGCAGGAAGAAAGCTTTCCTTTAGCCGTTAATCGAGGTAAAGGTCACGTTGGCGGGTATAGGTCTCTCCTATGCCCGCCAGCCTGCTGCTTCTAGCAATTTGGACTTCCCTTTTGTTTCCTGGTTGGTTAGGCTGTAGTGGTCTCCCTGCCTAATAATTTTTTTTTTTCACAATTTTATTCTAACTAGGCGAAGCTAAATAAACAAATAAACAAATAAAGTACCCGAAAACATAAGCTCTAATTAAATGTAAATCAACAGGGTGGTTCATTGGTTCATTGGTTATTTCACACTATTTAAATAAAATTAACATAGAAAAGTAAAGTTGCAACAAATGATTACAGGATCATAGTTAAGATTGTCCCCATTGTCTAGCACTTCTTTCAATGACACCTGCCATAGTAAATCCTAGCTTATGACTCAAAAGGAAGATCTTTGTATCAGCTTTATGATTAAAATGTTTATTTCTCACTGTAGGGTGCGACGATTGATAATGGAAAAGCATTAATCATTACACTCGCTCGAGAAAAAGAATTCCTGATTTTTACTTTAACGAAACCCTTCTGTCTCTTTACCTTTCTTACAAGTAAACTGATGACAATCACCGCATTGAACGTCGTTCCATTCATAGTTGTGTTTCACACCAAGATCGTGCACACGATCCTCTTCATTAAAGGTATTTGGCTGATTCTTGGCCCAAGCTGTAAAGTTTCCTTCTCGATCGGCCCAAGTGAAGTTTCCCTCCACTGGTTTGTCGTTTAAGCCCAGTCACGTTTTTTCTCCATTGTGACGATGTTGTGTGTAAACATTTTCTTCATTGTTACTTATATCAATAAGAACAGCATTTTCCTGTCGACATTTATTCAGTGTTGTAGTCCAGTTTGAACAGGTTTCACTTGTAAAGTAACAGTAGCCATTAAAGTAACTCCAGCCAGGATCACAGATATCTGCCGAAATTTTACACCACAGTATGCGATCGATTAGTACAACTTGAATACGATGTTTAACTTAAAGAATTAATTAATAACAAACGATAACTAGTAATTTGTTAGGAGACACCTTCTACATTACACAATATGGACACTCAAGACTAAGGTGGTGCTACTGACCTGTAACGACCACATAGCTCACTGACACGGGGTCGTATCTTGTCTCGTACAGTTCCTTTACACAGACTCTGAATCCAGGTGTGTTCGTGTCCTGAAAAGGTGAAGTGAACTGAATGATACTGAGAAAGACAGGCTGAATATTTGTACTTGTTCAGCTGTGAGATTTACGCAGCAATGTTAATTGGTGAACGGTAGAGGTGCTGTAAGAACAAACAAGGCCCACATCACGAGTACACTCTACAAATTTCCTGTCGGTGCAAGTCTTATCAAAAAAGAAAATTATGTCGCTAATATAATAGCCATTTTGAGAGATATCAATTTTCAGCAATAGTGAACGATCTGAAATTATCTGATTTCGTTCCCTGAAAACGAACAGAATCCACCTTAAACCCCAATTTTCTTCAGTAGGGTAGGAGAAGACTAGTCTACCAAACGAGCGGCGACAAAGAATGTCTGAACATCGACCGATGTTTTGTCATTCGTATTCTAATATGCATTTTAATTGCTAAAAGAAATAAATTTTATTGTTTGGTGGTTGTTTGGTGGTTGTTCATGGAGATTCATCGTCAAAAACTCCTGCAATGTTCAAAAACTTTGACATACATAATTTTTAAACTTAAGGAAACTTGTTACCTCAATCAATGTCGTGATTCCATTGTGGACTGGTACCGAGTTTCCATGAGCTGTTGCGCTGTGATTAGCTGATATAAGGACTGTTGGTGTTGCGTTGTAACTTCGAGGGAAATTTAAAAACTGCAAGGAAATCCAAAAAACTCATATCATCGAAGCTGTTGATCTGCAATTTTGGAGTTTCTGCATGATGCGACTGAAAGTATCGCTGCAATCCCAATGGGATGCTTCTTTGGATATAATCATGAGCTTAACATCATAAAAAGTCCCGGAAATGATGTATTTTTTGTTTTCACCGCCATACAAGTAACGATGTGTTGCCACGCACTTGTGAACAATTTTAAAAGCCAAACAATAATAAAAGTAAAGCAGATAATCTTGCTCTATGGCAACAAGCAAAACAGTTAACAAATACTTTATAACTTCACCACTGTCGCTAATTACAACTGATTTTATCGCCAGCTGTTCCTCGTTGAGTCAAAAATATTTACTAAGTTCTGATCAGCTATCCCCCTACCTTGCAGTAAGCGTTGTTATTTTCATCAGTTGGTAGTTATGTGTTTGAAAACGTGACAGAGCCATGTTCAGCGAAGAATGGTTTCGGTCGTTTGGAAAACACCAGCCAGTTCTGTAATGAAATTCGAATGAGTTATCAAAATTTTCATGAGAATTATTTTGTTAACTTTGAAAGTGTGTTCAGCGGTAATGAAAGCTTATTGGTTATTTAAGGGTTGGCTCGATTTTACGACCCAAGTATTAAACGTAGGGAACAAATAGAGCTACGCAAAAGCGCTGATTAGGTTACATTTTTTGGCTCTTTGATTGGAAGTGAGACAAATCCGAAGGAAGTCAATTGTCAATTCCGTGTCAAAGATTGGTTTTGCTTCAATAAGGTTTCTGACTGGTCTAGAGAATAGGCACCACCTTCTCAGCCAATCGCATGTAAAGTGTAACAAATCGTAACTACAATCAGCATCTGATACATTCTTCTGTATCTTATAGGTTCTATTCCTGAATTAGCACCCTGACTTTTTTAAGGGTGTTTCCTAGTGTCACTTATCTAACTCATCATAATTCAGAATAGTCATATATGTTGTAGTTCAATTTTTTCCTTGGTTCAAATTTTATTTTCCTTTGTTCTCGGTCATGTTAATGTTGATAATGAGTTTTAAACAAAGAAAAATAAAATTTGAACCAAGGACAAAATTGAACTACAACATATATACTAACATTTCTTTAAAAATCAACACATACTACAATTATGTCTTCATGTTTGCCATCAAAGTTCTGCAATTCTCGGAGACAAATTTTTGCAGAGCTTTTGGTTACATCCTCGGTCCATAACAGCGCGGCGTCTTATCCCTTCCCAGTTCTTAGATGTTCTGCTGTCGCAAGGGACCACGGGAGCCTCCTTAAACTTGTCCTGCAGGTCGCATAATTGATAACATGCATCCAAAAGAAAAAAAAACATTTCAAAATTAAGGGTATGCGTAATACTTCAGTACAATTGTCAGTTCTTAGTAGCTTTTAAAAAATACGTTTGGTTTTAGAGTGTAACGTTTTAAAGGAGCTTTGTCTAGGTCCATGCGCGTAAATATTTTTGCCCAAATTCTTTAGAAGTGTGTAATTTGCAGTCTGCGTCAAGCTTATCTATTCCTTACTATTTTCGTTTTGTCTTGACTTTTTCCTTCACACCTTGAATTTTGGTTTCTCTCAGCTACACTTATCGTAGAAAACGCACATAGAAATTACAGCTCGACGGAAATTGCAAGGCAGACTTGAGGAGAAGTTTGGGGTCCCGGCATCCTACCTTTGGAAAGTTCAGATCTGTGCAGTTTGTTCCAGACCACCATCCCTGCATCATTATCTGTCCCGTCATTCCGTGAGGCGGTGCTCCCTGGTATGCTAACCAGTTAACAGTCGCAAATGGATTGAAGTTCTTCCTCTTTCTCCCAGATTGCATTGCGCATACAATGAAATTTTGTGTGTTGACGTTTTCAGTCCATGAAGTGATGGCATCATGGACGGTTTTGGAATCGTTTAAGGTCATATGATTGACAGTTATTTGCACGTGAACTATTTTGTCAGGATAAAAGCGGAATGGCGGAAAAACGACCGTCTCACAGCTTGAGTCAGACCACTTAGAACTGGAAGGAGTTTTATAGGACCACTTTCGGTGGGAAAACCTGTTTTGAAGAAATAAAGATTACTTTTGTTGCTAAGTTTAATTTGTTGACAATAAAACTACAAAAGAAAACTCACAATAACTAAAGAACTTAGGGGTTCATTGAACGTATTAGTGAAATGAGCAGCAAAATCAGAGAAAAGGCGTTAGGGCAACATGCAGTGACTTTTTGGAGTAAAATCGTTTACACTTCAAGCCGTTACACTGAAATATTATACTAGACCCATTATAAATAATTTCAACAAGCTTTATGACCCAATCAGTCTCCTCTTATCTGATGAATTATTTGTGTAACCTCTCTTACCCTTGCAGCTTCCCGGGTGATACACGAGATTATTATCCAGTCCCTCGCAGTAGGTAGTTTGGAAAACGCTGAATGCCGGAATTCTGTGCCGGAAAACCAGGAATACCCGGAATACCCGGAATACCCGGAATACCCGGAATACCCGGAATACCCGGAATTCCCGGAATGACCAAAAAATGACAAATTGAAAAAAAAATTACCTAATAATTAAAAATAATAAGTTTGAATAAATAATTAAAAAATAATTAATTAAAAGAGTAAAAATAAAGTGAAAATGAAAAATTAAAAAGAAAAAAAAGAAAATCAGTTCTCTATAGGTAAAACCAAAAAAAAGCAAAATTTTCTCTCGATCAGTCATAAAATGCAGAGACCACGTGACGTAAACAATAACTACCTATGGCACTGTTCACGGAGATGCACATACTAGAACTACATGTAGCTTACAGCCTACAATATACAAACTGATGCCAAAGATTGCTTCAAGGTAAATAAACCAGAAGTGTGATTTATTATTGACAGACCTCAAGCACTGTGGGGTCTAAGTGGAAAAGGGGATGTAAATACGATAAGTACTTGGCGAGCAAACCCAAAGTGCGACCTCACTTAAAATCTGTCAGCACAAGCATTTTCTAATGCCACCCAATTTTTGCGATTTTTGATGGATTGCGATAAAAGTAATTTATTGACTGCAATGATTGAGATTAGATTTTTTGATAGGTTCAGACATTAACGTTTTTTTTACATTTAACTTCAGACATAAAGTTGATTTCTTTTTAGTGGCTTATTAGATGGTCTCCACGAACATAAATTTATCGCCTGTCGTGATAATGTCATTAATTCATTGTATGTCTTGGTCAAATCCCGGGTGTCAAATCCATACGAACGCGTCTTAACCATATCATGAACCTACCAGATATTTCTGATCTACTTGACTTCGAGTTCTTTCTGTAACGTGCATGAATGGGCTTCACGTCAATATCAAAGGCACTGTAGAGTGACAATTAGTTAATTGAGACATTACTCAAGAGGTAACCACATGGAGGGGGGGGGGGGTTTGTGATGAAAAAATTGATTTGATGAGAAAAAAAGGAGTATGGTAGCAAGCCTTCGATCTTCCTTTTCTTATCGGACTAGGGAATTGAATCAGGGGCAAGCGACCTTTTTCCATTGGAACTATTTCATTTGCCACAAACTGTTAACAACGAAAAAAGTTGCTCTTGTCTGGAAAGGAAAGAAATCACGTTCTGTCTTGTGTGATAGCGACACAGTGATTTCACTTTTTGTTATTGTTCTGTCTGGAAATATCTTTTAAGCTAATCCACGTTTGTGTATTAAAGGTGTGCCGAAGAGATAAGAGACTCGGGGAGACTACAATTACTGCCTCTGAATATGACGCTTTGTTCCCGTAGTTTTAAGGTAGTTTGGAAAAGATGGAATGCCGGAATTCCGTGCCGGAATACCTGGAATACCCGGAATTCCCGGAATTTCCGGAATGACCGAAAAATAATAAATTAAAAAAAAAAGTAAATAAATAAATAAATAAGAATATTGATGATTAAAAATTAATAGTAAATTCACAACTTAATCAAATAATTTAATGCGAAATTTATCTCTGAGGGTCAAAGCATGTGTTTTCAAGCCACATTTATGCAGATAGCTGAAAGTGTCGGAAAAAGGGGTCTTAAAACATGAATGAAGCTTGATTAATAAGCTGGGGAGCTGCCAGTCACGTAAGCTTTAAGAACATAGGTCACGGTATATAAATCTTGACAAATTTTTAATCAGAAATTAATAAATTCGTCATCTGCAATCCGTGCAGCCCTTAACCCTTTTTCAACCTTGTTTACTATTTATCAACTTATTTGTCTCTATGGTGATTGTCAACCGTCCCACACTCTTTGTTTTACATTGATTTTACAAAGGTTTCAATCCAATCAACACTACCTTCCAAAATTTTCAATGACAGAAATAGAGAACTAAAAATCCATAAGAAAATACAATATGTGCATTTTTGTCGCGAATCAGTGAACGGACTTACATATGAACGCTCAGTCAGGCGGAAACCTCGCACGAGCCAAAAGCAAAATATCCTTACCCTTGGAATTCAATGTACTTATAAATAGCAGCTGCTAGTATCATAGCAACAAGAGCATAGTACCAGCTGGAGATGAACATCACAGCCAGACACAACCACATGCCCAGGAAAGACGAACACCTAGCCAGGCAATAACCAAGGTGCATTTGAAAGGTAAAGAGTCTAAAAAAGGGTTCATAGCCGCCAGTGTAGCACGAGGCTCATGGTAAATTTAACCCCAAAATTCAGTAGATTTTCTCGACACAGCTATGGTTCCCAGTTTCTTTCTTGTACGCGCTTATAGCAGGTATTAGAGAGCAATACTAGAGGCAAGGACGAAAATTTACTTGCTCACAACAAATTCCTTGAGTGCCAAAGACCCTAAACTATTAAATCAAACAATTGTCTTCCCCTAATTCACCATACAAGTGGTAATACTTCAATCGCGGTCTCCAGTTTGGGGTCTTAAGCAGTGATTGTAGCACACAAGCCAAGTTGACGACTCCGTAGCACATCAAGAAGAACCTGAGTAACAAGGGAAACAACGTAACATAGTTCACAGTGACTATTTTAATTTAACACCGCAACTTCCAAGAAAGTAACTCTCCTTTATAGCTCTTATAAATTACTTTCGACACTAAACTAAAATGTAATCGATTTTTTTCAAAAGTTCCCGTTTTATCAAACTGCACACTCACATTGTTATTATGGGTGCAACTGAGTCCAAGTTAGCAATCAGAATTCCAATTTCTGAAATACAACCTGTCACAACCAAGGCACGAGTTGGCTCACCAGACTTAGAACCATGAGCAAAGATATTGAGAAATGGAATCAGATTGTCTCTAGCAATGGCCTCCAAAAACCGTGGTGCACTGCAATTAAATTCAAATGAGGTATTTATTAAAAACAGAGAAAGGTATATAATCCTGAAAATCCACCAAACGGATCGTTGGTTCGCATGACCATCTAAGCTGTGTCATACCTTGTGTCCTTGAAGAGAACTTTTGCCACTTAACAATTTGGCTCTCTTTGATAGCTCTTCCTAAAATAATGCACTTGAGGTGCGGCCTCCTACTGATTTCGTTTTAAAGATTTCAAATAGGTCAGGAACCAACTCACCCAGTTAAACTTTGCATTCCTACTCCCACGGTGGATAGAAATGAACCAATCAGAATCACTCATTTAGTGGGAGGCCAGGCGATCTCAGCTACGACCATAACACTGTTGATACTACGACCAAACCTGGAATGAAGAGGATACCCAGCAGAAGGAAATGACGACAGAAACATTATCATTGATATTTGATGAAGGTACAATAGAATGAAACACAGTTCATTTGCTTTCAAGAGTATAGAGAAGGTAAAATAATTAAACCCATCCAGGTTCTAAAAGAAAAAGTCATTTTTGACCAAACCTGAAGCTGCAGGTTTTCTCTTCACTGGCAGTTAAAGTGAGAGGTGGGAGCTCTCTCTCTCTCTCTCTCTCTCTCTCTCTCTCTTACAAGGGACTCTATTCAGGGGGCATCTCGTCCACTCAAGGGACAAAAACCCTCTTATAACATATACCTATTCATGGGACAGTTTGTTTTAGGCTTGAGTTTGTCCCTTGAAAGTTAATTCCCACTTTACAACACTACGTGTGAAGTTGAAAAGGTTTGTGAAAGAATATTGTATGGAGTAAAATTCAAAGTGAAACATACTTATCTCTGAGTAAGTCGCCCTGGACTGTTGCTCCAAACAGGAATACTGAGGTGAGATCTTCAAGCTCTATAAGGTACAATTACAACAAAACACACCTATGCAAGTAACAGAAGGTAAAACTTTCCAGTAGAGGAGCCATCTGTTTGTGAGTTATCAAAACCTCATTTTTCTGTAATCAGTAGCTGTTACATTTACATACTCAGTGGTATCAGACCTAGTTCATATAGTTGAATCTCAATGCTGAGAGAAAAGAAAACTTTCAAGATGTTTCAGTTACTCATTACCATGTTACTCTGTTTAGAAACAACCCTATCATGATGGGAAACACAAGCGAGCACCACTGAAGCCTCTTATTCATTTTAATATAAGCCAGCTTTAACAATTTTACAACTTTTCTTTGGTAATGGTTTCATTATGACAGCTAGGCGGTTTCTGATCACTTCTCACTAATAATTTTTTCCCCACGAAAATTGATCAAAAAGTTTCAGGTGCAGCCTATAAATGGGTGTGGCCCATCTGCGGGGAAATACGGTGCTTCTGAGATAAAACGCCAAATTCAGAAGATTTAGATTTTGGATCTTGGGAACTTAATACGCTGAATATTATGCATGAAGCCAAGGATACAGACAACAGATGTAGTTGTTATGGCTGCTATTGTACCCTTAGGAATAGACTGCTGTGCATCCTTCAAGTCACCAGACCTGTTCGACCCTGCCATGATACCTTTGGACAATCATAGCCTCATAATCAGAGAAAGGATCCTTGTATACCACACACAACTTAAACTCAGAATAAACCTTTTAATCTCTGAGTTACCTACCAGTGACAGAAGGAAAGAAAATTGCCAGTAGAATGAAAAATGATGTGGAGATATCAGATCTCACTTCCCCTTGAAATTCACCAGCCTGAACACCAGGAGAAACTTCATCCTTCTTCAGATACTGACTGTTCAAATTATCTTTAAATCATTTATAACAGAAGTGCATTACATGTCAAGTCAGAAAAAAGCCAGGTACCCCAGACTGGCACCAGGGGCCTGTACAGCAAATTTTTTTGGTAAGCCCCTCCCCCTTCCCAGGTTTTAGATGAATGTATAAGCTTCAGCCAACAAGGCAGGGGGATGGGGGCATACTAAACAAGACAAGTTTTTTGAAAAAAAGTGGAGAGGCTACAGCCCTCCCTGACTGCCAGAGTTCATGGCAATTGCTATTCTACCTCCCCTGGAGAGGATACTAGTCTAGTCCAGTTACCTCTGAGTATTTTGTCAGAAAATTGACGGTTTATTGGTACTCATTTTTATTTTGTTCTAAAGCATCTCACAGGGCCAGAATCTGAAAATCTTTGAAACGGATTGGCTCATTGCCCACTCACATCAAGTCAATGTTTTTCAATATGGACCATGATCCAGAATTTTTTTTTTCTTTTTCAAACTCTAGATCCAAGGAGACATTTTATTCTAATAAGAACCTCCTGCCCAATAAATAAGATATGAGTACTCTTGGGTGGAGAGAATCCAATCCAATCCCACCCCCGGCCACCTTTGCTGTTGTGCCATATCCTGTACGAAGACGTCCACCCCTGGAATTAGATCCCCCTTCTCATTATGTATTCGTGGCGTCGGGGCCAGATGATC
The DNA here is from genome assembly GCF_964205215.1 of Stylophora pistillata. NCBI lineage: Eukaryota > Metazoa > Cnidaria > Anthozoa > Scleractinia > Pocilloporidae > Stylophora > Stylophora pistillata. The sequence continues at coordinate 11,640,560 of NC_142521.1, read as the reverse complement.
CTAATGCCCCTAAGGAGGATAAGACAAAAGAAGCTGAACTAGAGGTGGAGAAAACACCCGAGAAACCACCGGTTAGTACGTTATTTTATGATTATTATCATTATGATTGTTATTATTATTTACAGCCCAGGTTCCATGAATTAGATTTCGAGCCAGATAAAGTGGGCTGGAGTACGTAAATTGTGTGTCAAACTCTCTGTAAAATCAATGATAAGATTAACCCAAAATGGTTTTCTTTCTTTTTGATAAGTTTCTATCGGTGAGCTTTTTAATTGTATTTTGAAACCTTGCAAAAACGTCTAACTAAACACACCAAATTGCCTGGTCATAATTTTTATTTAGGGGTGTTTACCTGTGAATCACGGTCCATATAAAAAAAAAAAGCCTAGTATCCAGACATCTTGACTCCTGTTCTTGTCGATTACGTCAACCACGTAAAAGTGGTCATTAGCTTTTATTAAACACTGATTTGTTGGCAATGCTGTTCTCTCCCTTAATTGCAGGAACATGGACGCAAGGGCCGTAAAGACAAGGACGATAGAGAGGGAGGTACAAAGTCCAGAAAGGAGCGGGGAGGCTCTGCCCGCAAGGGTAAAGCCGCACATGGGGCTCCATCTCCACCACCCAGTATCACACCTGCAGAGGAAGACAAGAGGTTAATTGGCTTTTTAGCAAACTATTTTTGCTAAAGCGTAGTGAGTTAACTTGCTGGTACCAAATTGCTTTATGTCATAGTAACTGATTTCCAACATAGTTTTCTGTTTGTACATCCAACAGTGAAACTACTGTGGTGCCCAGCACCCCTCGACTCGTCAGCCACCGCTGGGTCATTCCCGCCAACGATATTGTGAGGTTACGCATCCGTTTCCGGTCCGAGGAGCTGGGTCAGTTTGACCAAACATTGAACTTTGAGATCATGGGGACGCGCCGTCGTTATCAGCTGTTTTGCCGCGGCGTCTGTGCTTTTCCCGCCATAAGTCGCGAGCTGCGTGTGGTGTTCCCTCACCGCCGAAAGTACCGCAAACCGGAAGAGATCGTGCATAAGAAATACGTGCTAAGTAGTGAGACTTTTGAATTTGGTCCACTGCTCTGTGGTAAGTCTAAATGATTTGACCTTTTTATTAGCTGTGGTAAAATAAAGTGCGTAAAAAAGGTTGTTTAGGCTGTTGCTTTATTCTCCTTTTTGTAGTGTTATGTCTTCTTGAAATTCCGAAATATATTTTTCTTACGTCTTTATGTTCCCAACCTTACATTCGTGCATTTAAACGGAATCAATCACCAATAGGGATTATGCAGGGAGAATAGACGTTACATTCTATTAGCTTCTATATTTTGAAACCATTTACTTAGAAAAATGGTTTCTATATTTCCTTTTTTGACAGGTAAGACTCGAGACCGGTACAAAGAAGGGAAGTATCCAGAGAATATGGAAAAGATAGTGATTTGCAACACTTCTCCTCTGGAAGCAGATGTCAACTTTTGTTTCCAGCAGGACAGCACAGCGGTTACCTTCATTATTGATCCGCCCAACATGAAGTTGAAGCCGGGAGAGAGTCAGGTAGAGGCAGGAAATGTTTCCCTATAGAAAAGTAAAAACGATAAGGACGAGACTCCTTAGATTTAAATCCTGATTTTTGTAAAGTGAGGAAACCAGGCTTTGCCATTTGTTTCCTTGAATTCTTTGAAGGCTCACTGAAAAGGAAGTCAACTCATAAATGTTTTCAGTGAAGAGTTGGTAAATTCAAGATATTGCCATTCTGAACCTTATATGTAAAGTTCAAATTAGCAATGTTTTGTATTTACCAGCTGCAGCAGACGCTAGCGTTTTGATTCTTGTCACGAAAAGCTGTAGAAAGCGACACAATGATAAACAAAAAACGGCCTTTTTAGCAAATAATGCGATAATGGTACCAAATACAATGTTCGTGTGACGCTAACCCAAGTTTCAAACCTAGGTTGATGTCTTTGTTAGGAGGGTACACTTAACAGTGCCTGATCAATTACTGCTATTGGTCATTGCTCAACAGCTGTAAATAGTGAGAATTATTATTGCTGTTGCAGGACCTCACTCTGTGGGCATATCCTAAGACACCAGGCTTCTTCGAAGATGCAGTGGTGTGCTGTATTCGAGAGAATCCTGAGCCCGTTGTGTTTAAGATTTCCTGTCATGGTGTTCGTCCTGAACTGGAGTTGGATCGGAGACAGCTGCAGTTCGATAGAGTTTTACTACACAGGTCTGTCGACACACCCTTTCGCGTGTCATAAAACAACTTAAAAATGTTTTAGCAAAGCCATGACTGATTGAAAGCAATATATATTAAATGAGTGGGCGCAGTCTCAAAGACGAAATAGCCCTCGGTTTCAGTTGTCTCGTTTTGAGCCTGTGCAGTGACCATTGTTGGGCTGCCCTAGTTAATTGAGTTCCTCAGAGTTACAGAGTTTCCTACTTTGTCATTTCACATAATACTCATGCCGTTATTGAATGCGTCCGCGATTATTATTGCAAAACGTGATTGAAAGGGAGGCAAGAATGCTCAAATTGTGTTCTGTGGCTCCGGGAACTAGCGATGAGAATTTAACCCATTGCTTTGTTCCGTTGGTTTTTCGTGTAAGGTTTTTGAAGGCAATATTGTCTGACAGCTCCTCTCCTTACTCAAAGATGAATCAGAATACTGGGAGATTGTTTGACATCTATGACAAACGGGTGGAAAATTTAAACTTTTTACTATTGTAGCTTAAAGAAGCAATACTTTATACCCAACGTTTCTTGAAAAACCGGAATCTATGGCTATTTCCATCCCAAAAAAGAGTATGAGTAAAAAAAAAGCATACTAAATCACTCACTCTCTTGTCCTCCTCGTATTAGGATTCCCGCAGCCATGACAACATACTTAATAGCTCTTTCTGTTCTTTTTTCAGGAAAGACACAAAAATTATCTTCCTTCGTAACAGCACTCTGCTACCTGTGGCGTGGCGAGTGAATGGGATGGACAATCTGGGTGATGACTTTTCGTTGACTACTGAACATGGCGTGATCGATGCTAAATCAGAGTTCGCTCTTCAGATGCACTTCAGAGCTGTGCGGCCAACCAACGTCAAAAAGATCGTGAGGCTGGAGGCACGTAACGCACTAGTTATAAATTAAAAACTTTCAGGAAGCGAGACTTTGGCAGGCGTAACTGTAGGTCTTCAACTCGATAATATTTTAGCTAAATCCGAAGAAGTGTGATAATTCAAATCGATTTTGATCTACGAAAATACACTTAACTTGACTGAGCTAAAAGTGAAGGTCTGCCCTCGAGCTAAGAGGCACATGTTGACAGAGCTTATACCGGATTCTATGGCATGAGGTGACTAGGAGTATGCTCCTCCACTAGGATAGGATGGGAAGCCAGTCCATGGTTGTAGTTGGTATGCTGCAGCTCTTAGCTGTAGCTGTAGCTTCTGCGGCTGTAGGTGCAGTTTGGTTAACTGCAGTGTTTTGTGTTTCAAAGGTGTCTGATGTGGAACAGATCATGGGCCTGGTACAAGCAGAAAACATACAAGTTCTCGCGGAGTCTTATGATGTCGCTTTAGATATGAGTTTCCCTAAAGGTACGTAGGTTGACTACTACAGGTATTGGCATCCATTTGTTATTGTTTTCGTATTGTATTAAAGTAACAGTGATGGTAGACTGTCATCAAACGAATTCCAAAGACTACCTGTGAATACTTTGTCATTTTGAGATATATTGAATATTGGATTTAATTTGATGACCAAACTTAATTCTCAAGCGGTGACTATTCTATTGGATGGAAAATGGCCTCGCTTTGAAATCCTCACTTCAGATTTGTTTTCAGCAAAATTGCTTTACGTTGTTTTTTTCAGGTGCAGACGGCGGTCTTGACTTTGGCGTTCTCAAAGTTTTGGATGAAACAAAACTGACTTGTTCTCTAAAGAACAAAGGCAAGTTTGAAATCAACTTCAATTTCGTGTTTGAGCCAACAGACGGTTCACCAGCGGACGTGGCACAGCTGTTTACAGTGATACCTAACAAGGGTCCCCTTCTGCCCACTGATCGTCCTACACAAGTACAGGTCATCTTCAGATCCAAGAGTGAGATTACTATTAAAGACCAGCCTGTCCTCAAATGCCAGGTAAACAGTGTTTTCGCTTGCTGTTTCAAACGATATTGTAGATATGTCATGACTTGGACCTTTCTATTCCTTCGTGTTTATCGAATTACTCCGGCCTTCCTAAGAGTTATATAACCTTTGACAGTTTTTGTCCTCTTAAAAAACAAGCAAGCAAACAAAAAAAACTATAGCAACAGCAAAACATGCATGAACAAAAGCTTTCGCAAGTAACTTACCAGCATTGGTTTTACAGTATTGTGTTACTGGTTTTGCTTACATTTATGAATTGAAGCAGGAAACGAGAACAGAACTCTAATGCATAATTTTTGTGTCTTTGCTGAGAGCTTCTTTGTCCCTTTCATGACTTGAAATGCAAGATACCCGTCAGTTTACTTTTGATTAACATCTCAATTGTAAGAGTCAAAATTAGCAAATCACTGAACGTTTCGGTATCATCTTGACTTGAAATTATATCAAAATACTGGTACCATTTCGGTTATTTTTATGCTTAAATGAAGTTTTAAAAACATTTTAGAAACTCACCAATCAATTCAAATTGCTTCCCTCAATCCTCCGGATGTAAATGCCTCACGTGATGTTCTTATCGTATGTCCATTGGTTATTTCAGATCGTAGAGCCTCATCTTGGCGAAGGCGGTGAAGTGATCGCCAGTATTCCCATAAAACTTAGCGTGCGCTCCGTGTACAGTAAATACGCCGTATCACCGGTCAGTGACATTAACTTTGGAGCCATGCTTATCAGCACTAAGAAAACCCGGGTGTTCACCATCGAGAACAAGGGAGAGTTTGAATTCCGGTATTCAGTTCTAAAGATGATCAGCACGGTTTCACAAGGACGCCAGAAACTAGTGCCACCCACGAAAAGAGCCAAATCACGTGATGGGTCGAGTTCGGGAAGATCTCAACAGGACAAACCATCTAAACCCAAGAGGGCAGATTCAATACGAGGGTATGTGGTTATTTATATGATATTACACATGCAAGAGTTTCAGCACGTTCGTTTGCTGGGAACACGTCGCGCAAAAAGTTGAAATGGAGTGTAGAATGTTGAGATAAAATGTAGATGATTCGAAAGAAGTCAAGTAATTTCATTGTTATTTGATATGAATGAGCGCTCCAACCAAATTTCATCGCAAATCTTTTGAAAATTGTACATATTCATTCCAACTTTTGGCCATCCGTGACCCTCGACTATTTTTTTTTAGGTACGTACACTTTTCAGATTACAATCCCCAACCTGCAGTATTGAAATAATGCGCTTTCAATTGTTTTACAGAGCCGAGTTGACCGCGGGTGCACCAAACATTCGCCTTCAGCTTGGAATGTTCACTGTCTACCCAGCTGTGGGAAGCGTACAGGCCGGTAGTTCTGTGCAAGTAACGGTGGACATGGTCGCTGAAAGTCCAGGCTTCTCAGAAGAGGTTAGTTAGATTTTTTCTCGCACCTTGCGCGCGCTGTGTTTTTGAAATGTCTTTATGACGCCAATTGTATTGCGCGAGCGCGGCGGATTTTAAGCGAAGTCAATTATGACGTGAGCACTTGATTGAGCGTCTGTTTGTCGGTAACTTTGTGCACCAACTTCAACGTCGAGCGAAACTCTGCTTGTTGGGCAGATTGTTTTGCATGGGGGACAGGAATTTGCCTTTCTGACTCCTTGTAGAATCGATTTCACATTCTCACAAAGGTTATTTCCACGTAACAATTTTTTTCTTGTGTTTTATTTCAGGACATTGCCATTGACATCTCAGACCGCCCGCCGTCAGATCAACCCCATGGAATACCCTACAAACTGATTGGAGAAGCATGCATCCCTAGGATCACTACAGTCACCCCCGAGACAATCGGTTCTATCTTCGAAGAACACTTGATCGTGAAACAATTAAATTTATTCCAGTACTTGACGCACGACCTCGCGAGTGGCTCCGGAGTGTATGGAGAAGACGAGAACAAGTTCATATTTTACAACGCAATTGTTGGACGGAAAGCCAAAGCGAGGTTTAGAATTGGTAATCCAAACAAGGTACGTGGAGAAAGTGATCGTGGATGGCAAGGGGGTTTTGCGTCAACCCGCTTTTGATTGGTCCAGAAAAATTGGCGCCCTAATTAAAACAATCTTAGTTGGTAACTCGTATTTTCCCGCGCCTCAGCCAGTTTCTTATTTTTCTTCGAGTTCTTGAGATATTTATCTCTGTTCAGCTTGGACGTTGTCAGTAGAGACGTTCTAACGGTGCTGTGCTTCGCGTTTCGTTATTCTGTGCTACTTTTTGGAACATTTTGGGCTTGATGATTGTTTTGAAGGCTTGGCATACACGTCTCAGTTGCTGGCAAACTTCCTTTACTAAAGCCCTAACGGGAGTCTCGCATCAAGAGAGAGGTTTAATTTCGCTTATGAGTATCTTTCTTTAACCCTTTACACCCTTATATCAGTTTGATTGTTCTCTCAGTACGTTTCCTGTGATACTTAAGGGAAAATTTTCTTAACAATCAAGAGCTTCTTGACCCTGCGACCATTTCTTCTATTTTCATAGCTTAATTGTTTGCTGTTGGAAGAAATTAGATGCCTATCACTGTGGGAGTCAAAGGTTTAACAGAATGAAATTCCTTTCCTCTTACTGATGAGTTTTGTGATCTCTGTTTTGTCATCAATGCAGGTGCCATGTGACTTGGTTCTTTCCGTGAAACCGCAGTCCATGAAACCGTCTGCTCGCTGGCACGACGTCTATGAAATCGAACCACAGCGGGCGTCGATTCCAGCTCACAGCTATGTATACGCCACTGTGACTTTCATTCCTCCGTCCATGCAAACTTATAATGCTACACTTGAAGCTGCTGTGGACGGGATGCCAAGCACTATGTCAAAGTACCGCAACTTAACTTTCGATATTCAGGGTGAAGGAAACCTTCCCAGAATCACCGTTGTTCGACCCACTGCGCGAAACAAGAAAGGTGCTCCGGTCCTTTTGTTCAGACGTCTTTTACTTGGACGCACTCAAGTTCTCTCGCTCTCGCTTAAGAACGAAGGCACATTGATAGCCCGAGCAAATATCGATTTGAAAGATCCCGAAGGTATGTACAAGATTTCATGCGTGGAAGGTACCAAAGCTATGATGCCACTTGACGACGGCGAAGACGACGTTGATCCGAAGTCGCGAGTTCACACCTTGTCTGTGGTGGTTTCCATGGGTAAGACAGCCGATTTTGCAATCGAGTTCAACCCCTCCCTGGTGGGGCGTTTGGTGGGCGAGATTAGGCTGACAGTGGTGGATAATCCTTACGAACAAAGTACAGTTCAACTGATTGGAGAAGGGTACGAAGATGAAGTGACTATAGATAATATTCGGTCATTTGTTCAGACTGAGAAAATGGCGCCTGAGACGGAGATTGACGACAACACGCCAGGTACTATCACGAAATGACCTGATAGTTTCTTTGTTTGTGTGTCTGTTGTTTGTTTGTTTTCTATTTTGCGAAACTGGAGAAACAGTGTTCCAAAGACATATCTTTAGCCTTAGACTTCGTGTGGCTGACTTTGAAATTAATTGAACACTGGATACTATTGTTATTATCTTTGTTGTTGTTGTCGTTGTTGTTGTTTTTGTTGACCTTGGTATGAAACGCGTAGCATGGATACGGCCCTCAAAAATACTATGTTACATTTAACCCCCCTTTTCTTATTTAATTTTTCTGTTCCTCAGCATCAAGAGAAAACCACGTCAAATTTGGGGATTGTGCGGTAGGCGTGTCTAAACAGCTGTCATTTACTTTGACAAACCATTCCTCCTCGGACCCATTGCGCTTCACTTGGACCCCACCGCCTGAGGTGACGTTTTCTCCGTGCACAGGGCACCTACAGCCTAACTGCGCAAAAGATGTCACAGTAACCTTCTGTTCGAACGAGCCAAAGACATATTCAGCAACAAACATTCCTTGCAAAGTCACTAAAATCAAGCTAGGAGAGGCGCAAGATAAGGTATGGCTCCCTTTTGTAAAAGGAATTGATTATAACGTGGTATTTGTTTATTATCTAAACGACAGCTTAGGCTCTTTGGCTAAAGTAGAACTTCTCCAGTTACGGTGAACTCATTTAATTGTGCAAGAAGATTCATGGCTTTATCTCCACCATAAGAAGATTAGGAATGAAAAAGAGGGAAAGGAGATGCTATTCTTCTTAATTAGTACAAGTTCTAAGATGCGTAACGATGATCAAACCCTTCGAATTTATCAAATTTATTAATTTATCAGCTGATCAAACCCTTTGAATTTATCAGTTTCTAAGCCTCTGCTTTCCTGGAGCAAAACATTCTTTAAATTTGATAACTTGATTATCTTCATGATCCTTTTTTGGAGTTTAATTTTCCTTTTTTCTTAAACTCTTTCCAGACACTACCATGCTAAAAAAAAAAACAAAGGAAAATGGAATTGGCGAAACATTTGTTTTTTTTTTAATTCGACAATTTGTTGTTTGGATGTTTAATAGATTAAACGCTAATGTAATTTCCGTTTCTGTAGGCGGTGGACTGGGACGATCGCATGCGCACTGTAAAGTGGATTGACGTGGCACCTAGTGAGGACCCTTCCACTGGCGTGAGGAAGTCCCCCCGGCCTGCCAAGAAGAAGGTCATCGAAGTTGAAGCTGAGCCTCCATATACAGCACTGGAAAATAGCCCTAAGGACGTGGAACTATTGCTAACTGCCGTGTGTGACTATGCTAAATATCGCTGCAAAGTTGAGAACATTCACTTCAAAGACACACTGATGTTTCAATCCCGAGTGTACAGGTAAGCTGTGAGGTATTTGTAGATCACTTCCGTGGAAGAAACATTCCTTTCTATCTTTCCTAGTGCCTATTTTTAAACTCTATTGGGCGTATTTTTAAAGCGTACAAGATGAAATGTTTCTAGATGTGAAGTTGATAACTCGATCATCGATCCCAATTAAGAACAAGTTTTCTCAGTTGTCAAAACTTACTGTAAAGATTAAGAAAAAAATTATTTTTCAGCTTTACAGTCTCAAACAAAGGCGATGTGCAGCTCGATTACAAATGGCATTTTCAACCAGTGGAAAAACAAAAGACTGTTAGCCTAGCGGAACAGCTCGTAGGACCCGAGAGACCCGAAAGCTCTGCTGGACAATCTAGCAGTCAGCAAACAGGTCGCCCTTCAACCTCTGCAGGGGACTCATCAGTGCACCCTCCTAGACGTGTACCCCCAATGACCCAACGACCTGGTTCCTCCATGGGCGGGCGGCCGTCAAGTGCCCTGGCTATTGCATACGAGGCAGGCAGTGTTGTGAGTGAAGGAGGAAGCGATGTGTTCCCGTTTGTGATTGAGCCAGAAAGTGGAAGCATCCCTGCAAGAAAGAAGGGTAGCTTTGTTGTGAAGTTCTCGCCGTTAGATGTGTCCGAGTATGATGCTTTGGTGACCTTTAGGTAATACTGTGGTACAATGATGTAACATACAAACTCGTCAAACAAACATTAAAAAACGCAAAGAAACTCATAAAAAAAGAAACAAACAAATGATAACGTGATAGGCGTTTATTTGCCAAACCACACAATGCAACTGAGTCAAGAAACTTATTTGTCGTCAAACATGAAATTTGGCGTTTTGGTTAATGTGAAAGAAGGAGTATCAGAGAACCAGCGAACCCGGAGAAAAACCCTTTAGAGGAAGGAAGGAAAATCAACAAGAAACTCAGCCCTCAGGTGACGCCAGACAAAATGGTTGCAATAACGATTTCTCTCTCTATTCTTTTGATCTTTACAGTGCTAACAACCTTCCGCCCGACACAGGCGGCTTCTCCATTCCCGTTCGTGGACGGAGTCTTCTTCCCTATTGTCACTTTGAATTGGAGGAGTCGGATTACGTATCCGGGGGGAGGAGAAACCCCGAGTTAAGGGGTCCTGGTGGGGCTCCCCCTGGATCTACCTTGGATCCTAGCACAAAAGTCATCGAGTTCAAATCGTGCGGAGTCAAGGTCAAAAACATTAAGTAAGTGAAAACTAAAACCTTTTCTAACCTTTCTCTCTCCGAACATAGGAGGGGTTACAGATGCAATTCTTCAACCCTTTAATTTCATTCAATTTCCAGTGTCAAATTTAGTATTTGCCCATTTTTCAATTATGTTGGTACAAATACGCGTCAAACTCCCGATTCCAATCACCTATATCCAATTTCTACGGCCTAGAATTAGTCAAATCCCATGTTATATTGTTTAGAAGCCAGGAGTGGAAACATGGTAAAAATATCTGAGCAATGCATGTGAGTCACAGTTAGGATCAGTTGGTGTATAGGTACTTATAAGTGTTATGTTCCCACAGGCGTTTTAGCGTCATAAACCCATCCAACACAAGCTACAGTTTCTTGTGGACCAGTGAAGACACACTGGATGGTGCGCCGCCAGAAACTGTCAATTTCCGGTGCCTGACTCCCGAGGGGACCATACTGAGTGGCAAGAAGCACGAGATGGTGTTTGAGTACGTGTCAGACTCGCTTGACCTGGTAGAATCATTTTGGCGGTTCTTTGTGCCCGAATACAACTTCTCAATTCCATTTGTTTTGGTGGGGCACACATTTGAGCCCGTGCTGTCGTTTGACAGGTCTCACATAAACTTCAGGGAAATGCTGCTTGGTGAGTAAATCGCGTCTCGTAATTTTTTTTCTTCATTTTGCGTCGTGGTTTAATAGGTTCAAAGAGAAAGAGATTTTAAGATATTAGCACTGTAAGGTTGGAAAACATCAGTAAGGGAAGAATAAACGCACAGGAAACAATGATGGCAAAGGATTAAGACGATTAAAACAGATTGCGAATGATGACCTAGAAAAATTCAACTCGCGCAACATGTGACTTAGTTCGTCGCTGAGATTGGTCGGATCTAGTATAACATAGGACAATGAATAGGTGTTAGTAACCTTGGCACGTTGCTCCTTTCGAATCGGTTCCAGTGCGTACAATTGTTCTGGTAATGAAATCACCGTCTCTCCACACAATTTGGAGTTGAGTTTTTTTGATCGAAATGGGAATCGCTGTGTAATTGGAAAGGAAATAGGCAAAGACTCCTATTACGGTTCTTTGGTTACGCCAATCTTGTGTTTTTTACGTCGATATAGATTTAGTTGTTAAATACATCTTCACGCTGTTCTGTTTTAGGTCACCCGGCAAAAACAACCGTACAGTTAGTGAACGAGGAGAACATCCCATTCACTTTCTCATTCAGTGAATCATCTTGTCACACGGAAGGATATGCTTCCAGTCTGGCTGTTGAACCCATGTCTGGAATTGTTCTTCCTAAGGCCAGGTAAGAAACTTCGTGATATCTAAAGTAATAATATTACAAATGGGGTATGAAATAAATATTTTATTATATAAACACCAATGAAAAACCAGGTAAGCTTTCGCACGAAAACGGGATTATCTTCACACGTGAAAATAACATGTTATCTCCACACGTCACGGTGAAAATAACACCATTACTATGGTTATGTAATAAATCGCACCTTTCGTCGCGAAAGTGAAATGTTTTGGTTTTTCTTTGATGTTTGTATAATAAATAGAATATTACACGGCCGCTTGGAGATACGAAATTTCTCTTCCCGAAGATAAATTTCGTTTCTCCGCGCGGCCGTATAATATCCTCCATGCTCTGACCGGTGATAAATTAGTGACGCTTTTATCCTCATGTGCAAAGACCAGTGTGTAAAAGTTTGTGGAAGTAAAGCCTGAAAAAGAAGAAAAGAAAACAATTCGCGTTTCGACTTGGCTTGTGTGGTATCTGGTTGTGTTTTAACTCTTTACACCCTTACATCAGTTTGTATATTCTCCATACTGTTCTCTATACATTTCCTAAGGTGCTGACAAGGAGAATTTGATTAACAATCAAGAGCTTCTTTAATTGGTGATCATTTCCTTTATTCTCGTCACTTTACTCTTTGAGATACGGGTGATATTGTAGGGAGAAGTTAGATGCTACAGTCACTATTTGGGGAGGTCTAAGGAAAATTATTTAAGATGGGCTGTTATTAGTGTGTAGTGTATAATCAGTTGGGTCTACACAACAAACATTCGCCGATGCTGCTATTTCGTTTTTAGGCTAACCGCCTCCCGGTTAGCTCAATTGGTAGAACGCCGGACTGTTGTGTGGGAGGTCGTGAGTTCAAATCCGGCCGGACCAACACTCCGGGTCTTTAAATAACTGAGAAGAAAGTGCTGCCTTTGTAATAATATCTGCAAATGGTTAGACTTTCTAGTCTTCTCGGATAGGGACGATAAATGGAGGTCCCGTCTCAGAAGCCCTTGTATATGAAAAAAAAAATTTGTGGGACGTTAAAGAACCCACACACTGTTCGAAAAGAGTATGGCACGTAGTGCCCGGTTTTGTGGTCTATCTTTGTGTAGTGTCTATCAAATTGATGGGGGGTACTGCGCCTTTGAATATTGTATAGAAAGGGCGCAATATAAATAAGGAATTCATTCGTTCATTCATTCATAGGCTACCAATCGAAATCTCCTTCACGGCAACTGAACAGAAGGAAGTGAACTTCAATGTTCTGTGCCATGTGAAAAAGAAAACTTCTCCTCTAACCTTGAATGTGAAGGCCGAGGGATACGCCATGAATGCGCAGCTTGTTTGCGAAGATTCGCAGGGTAACAAGGTGGAGCTTACATCCAAAGGAACTAACAGGATCAACCTCGGAACGGTTAGTTGTTTTGTAGGAAAACATCATTGGTGATTTAGCTTAACGCGAGACCTTAAACTATTTATCTGCTTTTGAAACCAGAGTAGCCTTCGACCAATTATTTATAATATTAGAGCCGGAGAGCTAATGATTTTAAGTTGAAGATCAAAGTCGATTTCGGATTGAAATAACTCTGCCAATCACTTAACTGATCGTTTGAAAACGACGAGACTCTTTTACTGTCTTTCTCTTTTTTATTCGCTCTCTTTTTCCTCTTAGATTATCGGGTCAACACATATAATAACTTACTAGAATCTAAGAGCTGATTATCACTGTGGAAAAAATTTATTGCGTTTGTCTGGCCAAGCACAGTATGACCCTTAAACCATTCTTCGAACGGATCTTAGGTTAAAAACGAAACCACAAAAATTGAAGAGAGAGTGGGTGAAAATGGTTTGAACAGATTGCCAGGAACGATTTATATTTGTAGGATGCACTAACCATGACATCTTTGACTTCCTCAGAGAAGTTCTTAGCAAACGATAACATGAACGTGTTCTTTCCTTTTTTTACTCTCGTTGAAGGTTGAAATCAACGAAAAAGCCACCCGGCAGTTGTTTGTCATTAACTCAGGGAAGTTTAATTTGGACTTTTCGTGGGAGATTCATAACCGGACTAAGCTGAAGGGTCTAAGGGTTCTAGATGGGGAGGAACTTGTATCAGTTACTCCTGAAAGTGGAACGGTGCCATGTAGTACTCGCAAGAGATGTCAGTTAGCTTTCTGTCCGCCTGGAAGACTCTCACTGACAGGATGCGATCTGTTGTTAAAGGTATTATGATTTACGTTTTGCAGTTTGTAGAAAGACATGTTGTGAATGTAGGTTTGCTCCTTGTTGGAGACATTTTTACTTCAGGGTTACCTTTGAACTAAGCTATGGTTCTGCCAAACGCACGTGAGAATTTTTTTCTGGATAAATGATATCGAATCATTTCATAATTGAACTGTGGAGGCGCGGTGGCCTCATGGTTGGTGCGCTCGACTCCGGATCGAGTGGTCCGGGTTCGTGCCCCGGCCGGGACATTGTGTTGTGTTCTTAGGCAAGACACTTTACTCTCACAGTGCCTCTCTTCACCCAGGTGTATAAATAGGTACCGGCAAATTTAATGCTGCGGGGTAACCCTGCGATGGACTGGCATCCCATCCAGGGGGGAGTAGAAAAACTCCTAGTCGCTTCATGCTATAGAAACCGGAGTTAAGCACCGGCCTAATGGGCCACTAGGCTCGTGAACAGACTTTACCTTACCTTTGAACTAAACTATGGTTCTGCCAAACGCACTTGACAACTTTTTCTGGATAAATGATATCGAATCACTTTATGACAAAACTTTAAAGATTGTTCTGATTTGACATTGTGTTGAATTGAATTTATATAGTTCTTTGTAGCAATTTGTGAGTCATCTGTGGGAGTTAAAGTTTCATCTTCGAACTGTATGCAGCTTCTCCTACCTGCAATGTTACAGATGACCTCTCGTTTCCTGCTTGTCTGTAGATCACCAATGGCCCCACATTCACCATAAATCTAACAGGGAAGGGTACACAGCCTGGACTCAAGTTCTCGTTTGTAAGACATGACTTTGGTCCATGTTTTCTGTACCGTGCTGGTATGCCTCGGAAACGGACTACGCTGATCATTAGGAACGAAGATACAAAAGATATCAGGTGATTTGTTTATCTGTTTCACGATTATGTTTACATTTCATATTTTTCTTTGGGCCCACTTTCACTTCACAAGAATCAAGTGGGCAGAAATAGTTGCGCAATGGATCTTTAATTAAAGTTGGTTGCTTTTTATTCTAAGTTATACCAGTTTTCAATCATTCTATTTTCAAGAAAGCGAATAACCATGGTTAAAATGTCTAGAAGCCCCATTTTATTTCAGATTATAGGATTTTAATTCCCTTCAGTTCACTCTTTCCAAGAAGCTGTAGAAAAAGAAATTCAAACAAAAGCTGCAGATTTTACAAAGTATTTTTGCAAATAATTTTTCCGAAAATGGTATCTGACTATTTAAGGAAGCACAATTAGACTCGGACCACGTAATTTATTTCCGTAACTCCATGTTATGTTTTTCAGTATCGAGTGTCAATACGAAAATACTGCCCACCTTGAAGTCGATTGCTTACCCGGAGTTCTGGTACCGAACGAAGCCATGCAAGTAGATATCGTGTTTTATCCCCGGGAAGCCAAGAAATATCATGAGGTCATCCCATTTGAAATCAACGGTCTATCCACCATGAATGTGGAGATATTTGGCGAAGGAACTGACATGAAGGTAATGTATTTTACTCAATGTACTGCTCAGCAATGTATTTTTTATCTTTATCTTTGAAATAGCTTGTTAACTGAAACATTTTTTAGGCAAAAAAAGTCAAAATCTTCCTCACGGCATCCAGGATAAGCTAGAATCATTTGATACATCAAGTTCATCAGACGGTTGCTTGCACAAAATGAAATCATTTGTTGGCGATGTTTTATGATGAATTGTGAATTTGTTTCCAACCTTTTGTCAACCAAACCCGAACACAAGGCATAACAACTGGATAAGGTCTCAGAACAGCTTGTTTTCCGGCACCGGCTAAAAATTTGCCACGCCTTAGAATTTCGCAACGAACTAGTTGAAGGGTAACACCGGACTGTAAACAAGAAGCAACCAAAAGGGCTTTAGGAGAACTACACAACGACTTTTAAATTGAAGTTTTGGCTCTAGCCAAACTGCATAAAAACTTGAGGAAGGAGCAGACAACAAAAAAAAGAGGTTCTTTAACGTAAAAAAGACAAAAGAGGTGTTGATAAGCTAGGGAATAACAAAAGTGGTGAAGGATGGAGACGATAAAAAAGGAGTGCAAATAACGAACTTGAAAATTTTTGGCCAGAGTTCTTAAGGTGCTGGAACCTTGACAGTTCTTGTTTGTTATTCCTCGTAGGTAGAAGTCGCCAATCCTTCAGACAGAAAAGTAAACTTTGGAGCCCTGCGTGTCGGTCAAACAAATCAGCGAAGTTTGAAGTTAGTGAACCGCAGCCCTGCACCAATTACTTTCACCGTGGCCATTACACCAGCTGTAGTGGCGCTTCAACAAGCAAACATTCTTACTATTAGCCCCTCTTCGGAAATCACTCTCAGGGCTAATGGCGGCACGTGTGGTGTGGAGTTGACTTTCAAACCGAAAACACGCATACCACAGTTTACTGAAGAGGTAAATTAACGGCTCGATAGTCTTTAAGATTTTTTATTTTGTAAAGATGCTATTCTGTTACGCTCTTTTCTGTGCCTATCGACGGTATTTTTCCGCCAACAGCGGCTCGTGGTTGTTTTTTTTTTTTTATCCTGCATCTATCAAAACTCCCTTTTGTTTCTTCCACAATGTGGCGCACCATGTCATAGTTAATAATTTTTTTCTGCATCATAAAACCCTGTGATTTAGCCAACCTCCCATCTTCTCCTGTCTTTAAACACGTAAGTCCATCATAGCTTGAATATTTTCTTTTGTCCATGTACCAAAAACCTTTTCAAGATAAGATAAAAATTCAACACATCCTCGTTGAAAACAATGAATATTCACAGTTGCTTTAAATATGATATGTAGATATTGGCCGGTGCTTCGTTCAAAAATATTGCATGATTGGCAACCTTAAAATTCACACGGAGCGCTGTTCGATGTAGTGTTGTCAAAACAAAACCATAGAAACCACAACCGCCAGCCAATCAGAGCGAGGAAAGTATCACGGGAAGCCAATGAAAACTCGGAGCAAAAAACGAGAACATTTTCTGAAGCGCGGGAAAATGCGAGTGACCACGTTGCGATTGGTCTAAGTTTTGAATCTGATTGGTTGAGAAAGTGGCGTGAGTTTTTTTCTGAACCAATTACAGAGCTAATTAATGAAAACCAAAGCAATCCCGAATTACTTTCGACAATCTTTTAAAAATTGCTCAACTTTATCCGGTTTAATTTTTGGATTTTTGTGTAATTGTCCGTTTATTCTTGACGTTGTAGGTGATGTTGGAGTGCGCCGGCATGTCCCAACCAATCTTTGTCGTAACTGGCTCTTGCCAAGGAATAGAGATCACGTTGGACAGCGACTCGGTGCCGTTTGGCGCTGTGGTACTCGGCAGTCGCAGCACAAGAAAGCTAATCATGCACAACACAGGAGACATCGGAGCAGCATTTACTTGGAATGTAGAAAAGTTCCAACCTGATTTTTCTGTCTCACCAGTTAAAGGTTACATTTCACCTGGAATGGAAGTTTCCTTCGAGATCGTGTTCCATCCCACTGTAGTGAATCATGATATAAGATACGAGGTATGAAGCACATCTGTTCGGGAACTTGCAGATAATTATAAGTATTATTATTTTGTTGATTTGGCATTTTTTTCCCAAGCTACGTCCACAATCGAAGATTACTCAGCTAGAACGGTGTTAAATCACCGTAATCAATGAACACCCGTGATTTTACTTCTACACCGTGAGTAGTCATCGTGTGAAATGTTAGCTTTTCAAAGTTTCTCTCGGCAGTTTGTTTGCCTTCAAAAATTTCCTGTGGATCACTGACTAACCAGATATTTATATCAACTTATTATTTCCCTAACATGCCGACTCAGATCAAGACTTTTTTTAGAAACCAATAATTTTGCTTCTCTGTGATACCTGACTGTCGTTTGTGTTTTACTCAACAGAGTTTACGTTGTGCCATTGAAGGAGGCAAAGCACTGAAGCTCGTTTTGACGGGAAGCTGTATCCCACAGACACCTTTAAAGGAGGTAAAACATCCTAGCTACTTTAAAAAGAAAACCACTCATACCGAGGAAAAACTAGAAACACAAGGGTTATGTCTTTAGCCTTGTGCCAGGTACCCATGCAAAAGCCGCCTGGTTAGCTCAAATTATCGAGCGCCGAACGGCAGTGTAAGGCGAGGAGTATCAGGTCTGATTAACACTCAGGTTCTTGAAGTTGAAGTTGAAGTTCATTTATTTGTTTAAGTAGGTTGATTAATTTGGCAGCTGTAATAGCTGATGTGGACCTGCTGTCCTAACCCACCCATCCCACCCCACCCCAGGGGAGGACATCCATCACACAGTAATCTCGTGTGTGGGAAATTAGCGTCTCCTGCCCCAACCCTGCAGGAGACGGGACCTCCATTTATTCGTCCCTATCCGAAAAGACTAGAATATCTAACCATTTCTTGATGTTCTAGAAAGGTAGCAAATTCTTCTCAATTATTTTAAGACCTTGAGTGTTGGTCCGGCCGGGGCTCGAACCCTCGACCTCCCGCACAACAGTCCAGCGGTCTATCCATTGAGCTAACCGGGAGCCTGAGAAGAATGTGCTGGCTTGTCACATTCATCAACGAATGGGTAGACATTGTAGTCTTCGCTGATTGCTTTTACATTTTTATTGTTATACTAAGATAACAAAATGCACGACCCATAGAACTAGAATTCATAAACCCCGACCGATAAGGGCATCTATTATCTTGCTGGCAGGTCCACACCAGCACACACTTACACTCACTGTTTAATTTCCCCTTGCTCAAACATATAAACAAAGGATTATACGACAAACAATGGATACCTTTTTCCATGAGCGGCTGTGCCATAACGCGAAACTCAAACACGAAAACCTACTCGCAAAAATAAACAGACAGAGGTCAGAGGTCCTTTAGAGGGCGGAATATCACTGTGCTTACAAAAGTTTACCCTTACTTTGTTTTCGTTGTGTTCACTTGCCCTTCTTTCTCTTAGATGCTTCACTTTACGACCCATGTACGCACTCGTGACACGCGTAATCTTGTCATACATAACCGAACAAACCAGTTATGGATGCTGCGGCCTGTAATTGACGGTGAATTCTGGTCTGGTCCTGACACCATCACGGTGGAGCCACAGCAGAGTAAAAACTACGAGTTAACTTACAGACCACATACTATGACTCAGGAAGGAAAGAAACACCTGGTAAGAGTAGTTCCTTTATCACTGATTGCATTTCTCATCGCATTGCAGTGCTTTGCGCTACATTGCCAGCACTGCATGGCGTTGATTTTAATTGCTTGGGAAGAAAGAGCTTCCATTTTTTATTGAAGGTTAAAATATTGTTTTTCCCCATTCTGGCGCCGTCCACAAGCGTCATTCCCCGAATCACTCCATTTTAATTACCTAATCCTCATTTTCCCGCCCCAGACTACCACTCTGTTCACTCTATGACGATATCAAGTGTCTTGCACAATCTAATAATGCAACTCGTAGATATCTAGAGGATTTCAGCCATTCCTTCAAACTTTGTCTGCCTTGCTGTTTTTATGTCAATCTCTGTAAACCTCAAAATCTCCCCCTTCTTTTTTCACGGTGTTGAAGCTAATTTTTGTCATAACAAAGATTAAGGTTACCAAGATGAAACTTCAAAGTTCGCGTATTGTTAAACTCAGTAACTAAACTAAAAATTTCCTGATGGAGAGCAATCAGGTTAGAATTTCCTTTTTTACTCAAAACTAAATTATTCCCACCAGGATCAGTTCACTTGTCAAGTTCGTTTGGAGATACTCAAGCTTTTAGCTTATTTTAGTAGTTTATTTGTACAACCCTACCTACAAAGGCATTTTTTTAAACAAACTATGAGTTAAGGAAATCATTTTGTAGGACATCTGATATGAGGTCGTGATGTGACGCTTAGCAGGGACGAAAAAAGCTATCGGATTTGCGGTAGAACCCTATGCTCACCTAACACTCAGTAAAATCCGAAAGTTTTCCTGTTTCTAAATAGAGCTGCAGGCTGGATGATCGTACAGTTACACTTTTTTTTTTATTTTCACCGAGTTATGTGATTTAAGTATTTAAGGGTTGCATATTTCTGTTTCAGGGCTCAGTCTTTTTCGCTCTCCCGGACGGCAGTGGTCTCCTGTATAACGTGACTGGAAACGCAGAGGGTCCCAAGCCGGTTAACAACATTCAGAGAGAAGTGCCCTGTAAAACGTCTTACACTGAAATGCTTACTGTCACTAACTGGCTGCGAAGACCTCAAAGGTTAGTGAAATGGCTGCTCTTCTTTCGTGTACTGTTTGATTAAGCCAAAGAATACGTAATTTTAAAAGTTAAGTGATTTTAAAATTGTTGATGTGCTAGATACAGAAGTTGGCGGTTCACTAGAATCGTTTTGAGCGAATTTCTAACTGGGCGCAATTTCAGTGTTAAAGAGTTAAATTAGCTCTCTGATCTTTGAAAAGCTCTTTGAAATTTCAGTTATTAAAAGTATCTATCCTTTTGTGACCCCAGCAGTATGTTACACTATTTGGTAATAAAAGATGATTAAGCTTTCACACCCGTCTCACACTAAAACCAACCCACAACATCTGACCTGCAAGTATTGAAAATGATGACAGCCTCGGAGTCGTTTAAACCCCTTCCAACGCAATTTTTTTTAAGGGAAATTAATTTTATCTTCATTAATTTGTTTTGACCCATTCTTAAAAAATAGTTTTTACTTAGAAAACTATCGTGGTAAATATAGTGTTTGTAGTTGTGTTGAAGCTTTTTGCCGCACATATGCCTTACATTATATTAATTCAACACCATTACAAATATTGTTACGTTAGATTCCGAGTGATAATAGAGATACTGAAGCCTGACAAACCAGACAGTGCTACAACACTCAAGGGACTGGACTACATTGATGTTCCGGGTCTCTCCAAACGAGAATACAGATTGAACTTCTTTGCTCATAAAGAGGGAACATTCAGTGCTAAGGTAAAGAATAGAGTCACTTTTTAGTACTAAATTTCAATGCCTCAGACTCGTGGAATTTTTGCCGAAATTCATTTGGTGCATCAGGTGGAAATATGACGTTCGTATGAGGTAAAAGGCCATGGTATTACTTTTATTTTACGTTACTTTTTCTTTGCAATTTTATCGTGGAACGCACCGTGGTCAGTTGAACAAATAGTTTTTTTAAGAGTAAGGAGACACTCTCAACGAGAGCGCGGAATCTTTTCATTTTTAATATAAACGGCGACGAGTTTCTTAGTTGCTGTAGTGATAACCGTAATTTACTATCAGTGCGAGAGACTGGTTGGTAAAATTTTTATCCTAATTATAGACTGTTTGTGCAGTTACTCGAATTTTGCCGTCGTTGCTCTTCTCCGATTCTGCTGTTAACTTACGGATCTTCAACTCGCAGGTAATATTCCGGAATGAACAGAGCGGAGAATATCTGTTTTATTATGTGACTTTCAAGGCAGTGCCGCCAGGTGTAATGGCTACCATTGACTTGTCCACGCCCATACGTAAGAGCACGTCTCATGTGTTGACATTACACAATCCCCTCAGTACCCCTGTGACATTCAACTCTCAGTGCTCCGTGGCTGACATCCAGCTGCCGCCAAGTTTCACCGTTCCACCTTTATCTGAGGTTGGTAGCTGACTTGTTTTAAAATACTTAAGGCTAAGATTCTTTTTGGTTATAACGGCTTGTTGTATCTCAATTTTAGATGTGATGCTTCGTTAAATCAGTTATCTCACTTGTAATGACTATTTTACTTTTCAATACTGTTCTCATCGATGTAGTTCCGAGTTCTCCTTTTTCATTTCTCCCTATTATTAAAAGTTTTCTCACCTTCGGGCAGTCTTTCACGTTTGAAGTAGAAATGAAGTCAATTACGCAACTTTAATAGACACTCGTGTTACTTTAATTTTTTTGGAAAGTTGTAGCTGAGGAAAGAGGGCTAGCCAAATTCGCGTTAACTCATTACTTCTAATATACCAATTTTCTCTCCTGCCTGTAGTGCGAAAATTCATTGCATTATTGACAGGATTAGGGAAGTCAGTATCAAAAAACTTCCACAGCAAGCTTTAGCAGTGATCGAGCTCACATTTAGTTCCTTTTCGTCTGTTGATTCCAGGGCTCGTTTATGTTTGAGTACCTACCACTGAAGGCCGGTGAGTTGACTGGTCGACTCTCCTTCAGCAGTTCAGAATTAGGCGTGTATCAGTATGACCTCAACCTGACCGCAACACCAGCCGGAACGGAGGCTCCTGTCCACTTCCGTGCGGGCCTGGGGACCAGTCAAAGTCAGACCTGCCGATTTGTTAACTTTGCCAAGTCTAAAGTCGAGTACAGCTGCAGGGTAAAACCATTTTTCCATCTTTTTTGCGTGGTGTTTACATGGTTTTGAGCGTAGTCTAAGACCAGATTAAAAGCGCGGGAATTGAATTACACAGTTCATCATGGAGATGAGCTCCCGAAAAAAAATAACAAGGGTAAAATTGTAGTGGAACAAAGAGGGATGAGACCTGGTTGGAAATTATTAGGTCTCCACATCCTGAGAATATCTGCCTTGTTAATCTTTTCCATCATCAAAATCCACGTTCCTTTTAATTAATTCATCCCGTTTATTCGTTTTTTATTTTCTTTTTAATCTCACTAATATTTTGCAGTCCACTCACGTTGAAGGCAATTTTGCTCGTTGCTAGGTGCGGTCAAAATCCTTTTTTGGTTTATCCCCAAAATGTGATATTTAGTGTAATCTATTTTGAGAAGAATTGTGTGATTTACTGCAGTTTTTCACTAATCGAGTTTGCTTTCTCTGAAGGTGGACAACACTGATTTCCATGTTGAAAAGAACATCACGGCAGCCTCTGCGTCAAGTGGTGGAACAGAGGTGGGTGTGGAAGTGACGTATGAACCATCTCGTCTGGGTGATACTCGCGCTACTCTGACTGTTTTCTCTCCAGTGGGAGGAGAATACGTGTTCCCTCTGTTTGGTCACTGCAGTCCTCCAAAACCTCAGGGCCCTTACTCGATCAAAGCGGGTGCAACAACCTCAATACCGTTTAAAAACGTGTTTTCACACACTACTCAGTTCACTTTCTGCGTGGATAGTCCTTGTTTCAATGTGAGGGCGAGCGAGACCATTCGCGCTAAGAAGACTCATAATGTCATCGTTGGTTTCGAGGGAAATCAAGGAAGCTCTAAGGCTCCACGCATGGGTAGGCTCATGGTCACGTGTCCGAGGAGTGCAGGTGGTGCTGGGAATGTTACTTGGACCTTCTATCTGAAGGGCGTCACTCCGTGATATTGCATTTTGTTAGCTTTCCGTTTCATTTGAATGACAGAGTTCTATTTTATTGGACCCGATGTGGTACTTTAACGTGTAGATATCATTCATTTCACATTTTTAATTTGAAATACGCTCAGGCATGCATTAAGTGCGCACTTACCTTTACTTCTTCTATATATACGTGGTTTTTCATGCACAAATTTTGTGGTTGAGGTCATTTTTTTTATATTATAGCGGTTATTTAAGTTGCTTTTATATCGTTCAAGATGTGTAAAGTCCAGCCTAAAAAACTTAAAAAATAAAAATTATAAAGTTGTGTGTATAAGGGGTGTTTTGGTCTTGTCTTCTTCCGAGATCTTTTGGGCTGTTACGACTACTAAAAATACCTAAGGCATAAATACTGATTTTAATACGTGAGAAGTCAATCGCTGGAGACATACAAGTTATTGTTTAAAAACATCCTAAATGTTACCAACCAAAGAAATGAAAGCACTTTTATTTCCTGTAGTTTATGTTAATGTTTTGAAGTACCGGTAGTTATGATTGAACTGATTTGTTTATATTTAGAGTCTGATATTATTTGGGTTTTAGCCGTCAGGATGAGATTCCTGATTTTGATTGTATCGTTAACATCTATGAGTGGACGCGATTAGTTTGGTTTTAAAGATCTTGTTTTGACTTCTGCGGTAAAAGACTTGACATCAAACGTTTCCGGGTCAGTGAATGTTGGCCTGCATACTCACTCATGCCTACCGATTACGAATATACAGCAGAGTTCGTAGTCAGTCAATCATACTTAGGGAGTAAGAGTCCCAGTAGTCAGAATCTGTGTAAGAGTCATTCATTATAACTCAGAGTAGGAGTTAGAGTGGTTCAGAGAGAGGTCAAAAAGAAGAAAAGGGGAGGCTCTTTTATAAAATTTCTTCTTTATTTATTGTAAACTGCCACCGGCAGTCTGGAAAAGTCCCCCGCCCAGTGTTGTAAAGCGCATTAGAGCCTTCCATGGAAATGCGCTATAGAAATCGATATATATTATTATTATATTATATTAAAAGCGAGAGGAGTGGATCTGCTGTTAGTAAATCTGTAGCAGGGAACAGACGACTGGAAGGGACATGTCTAGTATGACGAGCTTTGCTCAAGAAAAAAATCCTCAGCAGGCATCGTAAACTGATGCCGAGGTTTGGGGAAGCAGGTGTTGGGTGGATGTCATCACATGAATTACACCACGATGTAATTACACAGATTAGCGCCCACGAATCCACGAGACTTACGCGATTGCGTGCGAGTTAACGCGGGGTCATCTGTTGGCAATGAAAATCAAAATCATGAAATGAAATGAAGTTTGCTGTCCGCGTAATGGTCATAAAATACTGCGTTTTCTCAGTTTCTGCCTGTTTCCTTATAACGACATTTCTAATCACGTAGTCTTTCAAAGATCCTTCCTTTTCACAGAAGAGGCAATACCTGCGAGGCACCGTATTCGAAAAAGCCTCTCTTTCGATTATTTAGGTATGATTCTTTCGCTTGGTTTGCCATAAAATAGTAACAAAAGATATCGCAATTTTCATGTGCCGTACGACCTGAATAACAACCGTATCGAATTTCCAGTATTGCGTCACTTGGTGGATCGATCAGTGTTCACGCTTTGCGATCATAGTACACAATGTTATTGTTTTGGTACAAAACCTGTGGCGATCGCACGACTTGGCCTCGTATCCTGGTTTAATTCTTACCAATATTATAATATTAAACCGAGACTTTTAATGTCGAAATGTCGAAAAGCATCATGTTTTCGATTTCGAAACCATTCGAAATGAAGTTATAGAGGCAGTCGGATTTTCGACGTGCGGCTTTCCACCGGCTAACTTAACCACGCAGAGTCTTTACAGGATTACAATTGCCACACTTGACCCTTGCAAGCATTGGTATCTACTTTTGAAAGAGGTCTGTGACGTTCCTTTGCGCAAATATTTCATACGCGATGTATTTAAGATATTTCCCGACGAAATCCAAAGTGTGGCGGCGCGGGAACTTCAGCCGGCCAAATCATCGTTCGGAGTAGTGGGGTTAGCCAGCATTCCCGACCTCGTGCACCTTGTGTTCACGTTCGGTCTAATAGCTGGTCTATCTTCGTCGTAATAAAACAATCCCCAACGAACTTATTAAATCTGCGAGATTTGTGACTATCGTAAATCTGGTGAACTCCACCACACTAGACTTTGAGCTCGAAGGCGCGAAAAATTTATCCTTTGGCGCCAAACTCAGTCACGACTCCGAAGAGCTCGCTTCCTAACTTACCGAAAGATCAGCTAGATTAAATTCCCTTGGAGTGGAACTGAAGAAGCTTCGAACACGGATTTCTCATCTCGAATCAGCATGGAGTCAATTTTACAGACCCCTTTTTTCCACCTCAATGTTCGTACCTTGTCGTGGTGAGGTGGCTTGAGTGCGTCAATGACCAATTGCAATAAAATTCCTATAAAGAATTCAGCTTCAGTTGGTGGGCTGTATTTTCTGCAAGGTAGAGGCCAGACTAACACGGACTTTGTCATTGTAATTATTGTTATGATTATTATAATTATCATTATTATTAATGATTTTGTTATTGTTATCATTATCTTATGATTGTGATTGAATCATTTAAAACTGAAATAGGCTGCTCAATAAGGATGGCATGCTGAGGCAAGTAGATTTTCATTTATTTACCCCCCTCCCCCCAAGTAGAAATTCAAGTGTTTCTGATAGTTTTTCTCTTCAATAGATTGTTAGAATGCAGAAGATTTTTTAAGACACATTGTACAGAGGGCTTGTCTTAAGTAGTTGTTTTCTGATTCAAAACCACCTGCCTAGTTCTGTTTCTCTTGGGTAGTTAGTCCATGGACTTTTGTTATCTGATGGCAGAACTAACAGGTGGATCTGTTTCTCTTGGGTAGTCAGTCCATTATGGGCTGTTGTTATCTGATGGCAGAACCACCAATCTTTTCTGTTTCTCTTGGGTAGTCAGTCTATGGACTGTTGTTATCTGATGGCAGAACCAGTCCCTATTTTTTTCAGCTCTATGCTGTCAGTCTTTTATGGACAGTTATTTTTATCTGATGGCAGTTTTAGCTTGCTCTTTTTGTTTTGAAAAGTGTGTTGCTTATGCTATTTGTCACGTATCATCTGTTATTAGTCATAGGCACTTTGGTCAATCAATGCTATCATTGTCCTAATTATTATTATTGTTAATTCAGCTGCTACTCTTCTCTCTTTGACACAGGGCCCACTACAGACAGCACTAGCTCAATGAAGTCCCAAAACCTTTCACAATGAGCCAACTCAAGAATTGCAGTCCTGAACAGTTTGTGGGGTTTTCCTGTCTTTTCTTGAGATTATTTTGTCTCAGTTTCAATTACTTAGATACTCATTCAGCTAGACTAACAATAACACCATTTTGTTCGTAGATAAACATTGAAATAATCATAATAGTAATATAAATGATAATAATAATGATTTCTTATTGTTATCATCATCATTATCTTTATGATTGTGATCATCATTTTCAGATTGAAATAGGCTGCTCAGTGAGGATGGCATGCTGAGGCAAGTTGATTTTCATTTAATTCCTGCCCCCTTCCCCCAAATAGAAATTCAAGTGTTTCTGATAGTTTTTCTCTTCAATAGATTGTTAGAATGCAGAAGATTTTCTAAGACACATTGTACAGAGGGCTAATGTCTTTAATAGTTGTTTTCTGATTCAAAACCGCCTGCCTGGTTATGTTTCTCTTGGGTAGTTAGTCCATGGACTGTTGTTATCTGATGGCAGAACCACCAATCTGTTCTGTTTCTCTTGGGTAGTCAGTCTATGGACATGTTGTTATCTGATGGCAGAACCAGTCCCTATTTTTTTCAGCTCTATGCTGTCAGTCTTTTATGGACAGTTATTTTTATCTGATGGCAGTCTTAGCTTGCTCTTTTTGTTTTGAAAAATGTGTTGCTTATGCTGTTTGTTACGTATCATCTGTTATTAGTCATAGGGTGACTTTGGTCCATCAGTGCTATCATTATCCTTAGTATTATTATTATTAATTCAGCTGCTACTCTTCTCTCTTTCACACAGGGCCCACTACAGACAGCACTAGCTTAGTGAAGTCCCAAAATCTTTCACAATGAGCCAACTCAAGAATTGCAGTCCTGAACAGTTTTTGGGGTTTTTCTGTCTTCTCTTAATTTTTTTTTGCCCCAGTTTCAATCACTTGGATACTCATTCAGCTAGACTAACACTAACACCATTTTGTTCTTAGATAAACATTGAAATAATCATAATAGTAATATAAATGATAATAATAATGATTAGATTAATGGAAATAATCATAGGAATCATAACCATCAGGATAATGAACATTATTTCTATAACTATTGTAAATATTTTTATCATTGTTATTATTATTATTATTATTATTATTATTATTATTATTATCATCATTATTATTGTTATCAATGTTATTATTATTTCCATCATGAATTATTAGAGATGCTTGGGAAAAAATGATCTAGTTCCCTCCAACTCATTATTCTTTCAGTTAAGTGAATTAAGACTTTTGTGAACAGTTACTGCTTTATT
Organism: Stylophora pistillata; assembly: GCF_964205215.1. NCBI lineage: Eukaryota > Metazoa > Cnidaria > Anthozoa > Scleractinia > Pocilloporidae > Stylophora > Stylophora pistillata. The sequence goes on along the minus strand of NC_142521.1, from coordinate 11,613,041 downwards.
CTGTCATTCCTGATGACCATAGAAATGGTGAAAGTCCACAGATATTATCCCTCTAAGAGTTTCTCCAGTTGTTTTTTATCCTCTGAATTTGGTTACAACGGAATGAAGGGCAACAGAGTATAGTGCGCCCAGGTAGACATGAATTGCATTAACATTCGCTCTACCATCCCTGTAATAAAAAACTTTGGATTTTTCTCTCCATACAGGGGGCCGCAAATGCATTTTTTCCCTCGCACGCTTATAAAAGCATTCGGCATGCTTGCCAACAAAGCTTGGATGTACGTTTCAGGAACTTAGTATCTTTCAACTCGACACAATTTGCCTGAAACCAAAATAATAATTACGAAAGTTAAGAGATTATTTACTTCTGTAGTGAAATGTACTAAATGATTTACCCTTTCAAACATAAACCTGAGTTATCAGGTTTTGTCAATCACAAAATTACACGCCGGGTTATTAGTATTCCTTGGAGACCTTCCTATATTATCATAAATATCTAAGACAAGCAGGTCTTTTAGCTAGGTAATCTATGTTAAAAATCGCGCTGTACAGTACTTAGAATTATTTTCCTCACTCATTATTTTTCTCACACTGCAACTTCGCGTACTACGCAATTATTACTACGCAGTCATATCTGGTGTCCAATTGGGAGAAGAGCTTGTTATTATTTTTGTTTTAGAGGTGAATTGCGATTTCTTGTATGTCCCCTATTTCGTCGAAGAAAAGCTTGAACAAATACTGAAAGTAATGAGTAAGTCACTGAACAACTAGTGCAAAGTGACAGCACTATCGAGCCAAACTGAGAAGTGTTCTTTAATGAATTTTAACATGAACCACCAATTCTTACTATTTTTAATTTCTGCGTTTTAATAGACTTTGACATGTTCTTGAGAAGATATTAAATCGGTTAGCGCTGTTGTTCCCCTCTAAATTATTTTGGTGGAAGCGCCTCAGAAGACGCTGGTTTAACTAAAACCATGTTGGGCGACGTTGCATTTTGACTGCACAACCCGCAATTAAATTTAATTTTAACAGCTATTCGAGTGTGTGAAGAACGGAAAAGAGCAAAATTACATACCATCGGCCTTTGGATGGAGGGACGAATGAAAACTTTCTACAATGCCACTTATCCATTGCTTGTAACAGATAGACCTTGTCCTTACTCTTGCGGGAGGCCGTACGATCTGTTGTCCATTGTAGAACTTGGCAAACTTAGCGCACTCTGCCTCGAGCGTAACAATGTGATCTTTCGATTCTCTATCTCGGTAGCGCAGTTGTTGTGTTGAACATGGACGAATAATACATCGCAGCGTGTCTTGTAGATAGCTAGAGATGCCATGTTTAGGATAAGCGCTGAATATGGACGAGCGTTAAAGCCGCCACTGAAAAAGCACAATCGACCGTTTTTCATTGTAAGGAGGTCTTTCACACAGCTGTCAGAATTTAAAGAGAGGAAGAACGTCGATCTCGCTCACCTAAGTAGCGAAGTACGCCACGAGCGGCGACGATGATCAAACACCTGGAAGATCACCGTGGTGTCCTCCTATCTACTCTTTGGAATCATAACCAAGAGCGAACCCTTTCGACTTGTCACAAGGTTTTACGGTTTATAAAACAAAGGCCCCGCTCTACACAAAGCCTTAAAGAATGAAAGACTGGAAAAGCTTACTTGGTTTGGAATTATAAAAATTTATAAAAATTTCCTTTCTTAAAAATCGAAGATTTTCATGGTTTCCGTAACTTCGTATTTTTCCAAATTTCCTCTGTTGCATGTTATGCTGTTTTGCATTTTCTTCAACGTATAATTTAGTTCAGCGTCGATCATTTATCATCCTTAGAAGAAAATATTCTGATCTTTACGTTTAAGTATAAAATTGCTTTGGCTTACATTGTGCGCATAAAAGGAGCGTTAAAGTAAACATGAGTTGATTCCACGCGAGGGTTTTATCTGGAAAAATGCATGCACACGAGTGACACCGACATTACCGCGTGTCCCTTTCTGGAAAACATTCGTGTTATGACAAGAAATGTCAGCTTTAGGTGGCTCGTACCGGTTTTCATCCTTTTGATGGTATGTAACTTTGAAAGAATACAACAGAAAGACTGACCAGGGCCAGTTGAACACTTTTACGGGGTTGAATTACATAATCATTGGTTATCCAAAAATAAGTGTCATTTTGTCACTAACAGTTTCCATGGCAATGCTTTCATAGGCTTATTCAGACGCATTTTTTTGCTTGTGACTTAAATAATTTGAAAACTAACCCGGTGACCACCTGATTTTTTTCAGTGATTGCTTTTGGCACTTGAAAAGGAAAATGCCCAAAGATTTTAAAAAAATTCTACGAGGCGGAATTTCAGAAAATCTACAAAAAGGACAATTTTGACACATCACAAATTTCCTTCTGTAGAATTTTCTAGTTTTTTTTCTCATGATTCCTTTCGACGTCATTATCATATTGGAACAATAAAAAGAACGGGTCACCGGACTTATTTTCATGCAATAGCTTCCGTGAGTTTAGCAATTTCCACGCGCGTTTTAAAATCTGGATTGTATAAGATCGACATTTGCTCATGATCTGTTTTAGCTACCGCTGAAAACTTCTCACAAAAGTTAAGGTGGCTCGTACCAGTTTCCTCGCGCGGGGAACAGGTCACTCTTGCGTGACGCGCGCGAGAGAATCGTACGAAAGAAGCGCGAGATCAAAAGATGAAAATTCAAAACAAAGATGGCGGCGCGTGGAATTTTTTCTACTTTTGTGAGAAGTTTACCTAAGAGCTTGTATTTGACGTGTTGAGCGGCCACTATGAATGCAGGAGATAGAAACTAAGATAACGAAGACGATTTTCGGAGAAGTAAAGGTTGCTTCACTTCACATTTAAAAGAAATATTCAACCGATATGAAATCTTGCGACGGCGAAAAAAGAAGAACTCAAGTGAAGGATAGTCTACCTGAAGTGGAAGAAGACTTTGAAACTTGAAGGAAAATAATATGATATAGCCAGAAGTCATGTGTAGGATTTCGAAGATGAGCTCGGAAGGCTGTCCTTGACGGCTGTTTAATGATTTTCTTAGCAGTAAACGTTTGTAAACATCAGATCGTAGGTGCTCGCGCGAGCACACGCAATTGTCAGCGGTAGCTAAAACAGATCATGAGCAAATGTCGATCTTATAAAATCCAGATTTTTAAAACGCGCGTGGAAATTGCTAAACTCACGAAAGCTATTGCATGAAAACAAGTCCGGTGACCCCTTCTTTTTATTGTTCCAATATGATAATAACGTCGAAAGGAATCATCAGAAAAAAAAACTAGAAAATTGTACGGAAGGAAATTTGTGATGTGTGAAAATTGTCCTTTTTGTAGATTTTCTGAAATTCCGCTTCGTATAATTTTTTAAAAATCTTTGTGCATTTTCCTTTTTAAGTGCCAAAGGCAATCACTGAAAAAAATCAGGGGATCACCGGGTTAGTTTTCGAATTATTTAAGTCACAAGCAAAAAAATGCGTCTGAATAAGCCTATGAAAGCGTTGCCATGGAAACTGCTAGTGACAAAATGACACTTATTTTTGGATAACCAATGATTATGTAATTCAACTCGGTAAAAGTGTTCAACTGGCCTTGGTCAGTCTTTCTGTTGCATTCTTTCAAAGTTACATACCATCAAAAAGATGAAAACCGGTACGAGCCACCTTAAGGGTTTTGGGTTACCCAAACTATGCAATTTTGACGCCGAAAAGTGCCATAAAATAATTACAGAAACTTCATCCGCAACACCTTGAACGTGCTGTGGGCGCGAACTGAGATCTTCTCTTACAGTTAATAATTGCCAGGCGGAACTTTTTGGTGGGGTGATTACTCATAAAAGAGGCTATCGAGCGATTGTTTTCACTTTCCTTAAATGTCTCCTACTAATGTCTCTTTCGAAAAATACATTTAAAAGATAGGTCACCGCACTTATTGAAGAGATATGATGGGCCAATCTTAACCCATTTATGCCTTTACTGACACTTGTCACGCGCGCCATTACATCGGTGCGCGGTACAATTTGCGGTAGTTCGAAGTAACAGTTTTCAAGTAACATTTGAAAAAATCAGGCTTTGTGCACACTTTTAGCCATATCATTTTTTCTCTTCCGTAAATTTTTAACTTCTCCAATTTAAAGTGCACCTAAACCCAAAATTTTTTTTTCGCGTAACGAAATAAGCGTATTTTTTTGGAGTATTTCTGTGCAAAAATTTTTTGATCTGCTCAAATCCTCAATTTTCTGTGCCCAGTCAAAATACGCCGCCATTTTGGCTCACGACCGAGTTTAAAGAGGAATGGTTCTAGCGGGTAATGTGACGTCAAATCGAGAACACGAAAGTCTGCATTTCACACATTTTCACTTGTTTGGGAAGGTTGTAGTCGATATTGTCCGAAAATATGCCGACTAAGTGTGTTGTAGGGGGATGTAGCAACGTGCAAAATTTGCAAGAGGGTATCGCGCTTCATACATTCCCCATACAACACACCTAGTTGGCATATTTCGGACAATATCGACGACAACCTTCCGAAACAAGTGAAAATGTGTGAAATGCAGACTTTCGTGTTCTCGATTTGACGTCACATTACCCGCTAGGGCCATTCCTCTTTAAACTCGGTAATGAGCCAAGATGGCGGCCGATTTTCCGTATTTTAACTGGGCACAGAAAATTGAAGATTTGAGCAAATAAAAAAATTTTTGTACAGAAATACTCCGAAAAATACGCTTATTTCGTTAAGCGAAAAAATTTTTGGGTTTAGGTGCACTTCAAAGGGATAATTTTTACACTAGATGTGTGAATAATCAATATAGGTCACCGAGCTCGTTCAAGAGCTACAGACCATTGATCCTCTTTACCTGGTCCGTTGATTGAAAAACAATTACCGCGCTCTCGGAACGCGCGCGCACTTATTCGCCTGATTGCGTGATTTTTAGGCACAGTACGGCATGCGCAATGCAATTCTGAGGAATCACCTTAACCTTGCTGTAACGTTATGATTACAGGTACTTCCTCTAGATGCGGCTCAAAGGCACACACATAAACCCACATAAATGTAGAGGCTATGATATTTTCAATTAAGTAAATGTTTTTAGTTTTCTAAACTACCCTAATTACAAGGAAAAGACAACTTAGGGCCATTTCTACTACGTTTTCAAAGCATTTGTTTAAGAATTTTAAAGCACTACCTGGGCACTTGCCGATTACATACGCGAGGTACATTTGAAAACATCACAAAGAAAGCGAAAATTTAACTTATTTTGCAAGGTATTTGCCCTAACCACGACATATGTTAATCTTACAGCAGTAGAAATAAAGAACAAGATAAATTTACTCTATTCCATAGCACTTCAGTTTTCCTAAAGTGTTGTATCCAAATTCACCACTACCGCCTAAATCTCCAAATCTCATCTGTTTCACCGGAAGACTTGTCTTGTCGGTTAGAAAACCGCTGTCTTCACGCCATACACCGTCATTCGAATCACAGTTACAGCGATTACTGCGGCTTGCACAAGAATTGGTCATTCCGCATGCGCACTTACCACTGCCAGGTGATGCTCCGCCCCAGTAACTCATCTGAATGGAGTCACGAGACACCCACCAGGTGACTCCAGACATGTAAGAATAATGACATTCCCACTTGATAAACTGTTCACAACGTGAGGAGACTCTGGTGAGACTAGCCAGCTGAGACAGACTTGCTCCTGTATAGTGAACGTTTCTTTTGCTAGAGTATCGCACGTATGTTCTGGTTTCACTGTCGTGACTTATGACTGTTACGCCAACTCCATTCTTGTCACTCATGTCACAGTATGATGTAAACGGTGCTAGAGGTCCCTCGCCATTGGGATCGATGACGTAATTTCCACTTCTAGTGGTGGCGTATTTTCTTAACACAGAACAAGACGTTGGTTTAAACGGAATATTAATTTTGACTTTGGTTCCAATATGTGTCAGAGCATTACCTGCTCTACAGGTGTAAGAACCTTTGTGTAATTTTCTAACGTTTTTTATTACCAGTGTTCCATTCTGTAGGACATTTGACCCTGCAGGTAAAGAAGACTCGCCCTGCTTCGTCCAACTGATTGCAGTTTTCAAGTCGCTCTCGACCACACACGGCAGATGAATAGTTGAGCCAGCCCTAGGAGTCATTTCTTTGGGGGGCCTAGCTTTAAACCGCAGACAAGAAAATATCGTAAAGTGAAACGTGTCTACTGCTGATCCGAGAATGTTCTCCGCTCTACAGATGTATGTTCCTCTGTCATTTTTTGTTACGTTATAAATATTTAGCCGTTCCATCAATCACTTCGGCTCTATCCATTGGCAAGATTCCAAACGCCTTAGACCACGTGATATTAGGCTGAGACTGACCAGTAGCACTGCAGGCGATAGAAACATTTTGTTCTCCCTCAGCTAACACTTCGTTAGATGGCAAAATGATCGTAAGAGCGACTGTAATCATTGCAAGAGAAAGAAGCATGAGTTGTTAAGACAATGAAAGTTGCCTCCTGAATCATCATATACAAGAAGAAAAGAAGGAAGAACTGTAAATATTTAATTGTTGCAAAATCAAAATACTTCAGTTACCCTATGCGTAAGATGTCCAGAATTGCATGCTGTAACGAAAATGGCAGATTTGACGAACTTTTGTCAATGATTTTGACGGGTTGGACGAAATTTTTCAATTTGTGGAAAGTTTGTCAGAGTGGTGATTCTGACGAAATTTCGCAAAGGTTGTTGAAGAAATTATGCCAATGAATAGATATGACATGGCCCCAAAAAGTTGACGAATTTGGCGAAAGTAACGATTCTAACGAAATTTCGCCAAATTCGACAAATCCATATACATTCCCACAGTCTGACGAAATTTCGTCAAATCTGCCAAATAGCTTTGGCATAATCATCGATGTGCAAACATCATTTGCATAAGAAAGAAACTGACTTACAATGGACAGACAACTTCGCCGAGGAGTTCACTTGTCCCAAAATACTTTCAGCTCTACAAGAGTAAACTCCCTCGTCATCCGGTCTAACGTCCCTAACAATCAGCTGGCCATTGAATCCTAGTACGTGACGTCCAACAGGAAGTGATGAATCCAACTTAGACCACGTGACTTTTGGCTTTGGACTGCCATCTGCCATACATTTGAAAATAGCTGTATGACTTTCATCAACCGTCATTTCAACAGGACGCTGGAGCAGGAATGGAGCCGATAGGGACTGACCCGGCTCGCCTTTGGCACCTTTCACACCTGGAGGGCCTTGTGGCCCTCTGGGACCGGTTTGCCCCGCTACTCCGATATCCCCTTTAATACCTTTCGGCCCCTGAGGTCCTATTAGCCCGTGATTACCAGGACGTCCTTCTCGGCCTGGTTTTCCAGGGGGACCCGGTTTTCCCCGTGTTCCCGCTCTACCTCGTCGACCCCTGTTACCTTTTGGTCCTGGGCGACACTGCGTGATGTCCTTCGCACAAAGTTGGTTTTGCAGAAGACTAAGTTCCTTTTTGATTAGCCTTTGTAATTCAGAGGATGTTGAATTCTGTATTAAAACATTCAGAGCGGTGCGTTTTTGTCGCTTTGGGTTTTCCCCTCCACCTGAAAAATAAAGTCTTTCACATGAATAAAGTGGCATTACGTTCATCAGCAACCTTTGACCATCTTAGAATGATATAAAATGTAGAGTAACGAAAAGGATCACTGCGGTATCGAAGATGAATTCCTGTGTCTTGTATTAATAAATTCTAAGGCTGTATCGAACTCGAGGTTGTTTTCCGTCGAATCTAGCTGATCCTTTCACTATTTCAAGGAAAGGGTCGGTCCTGAGTGGAATAGTTGAAACAAGGCAAAGCAAATTTTAGATAAGCCGAACTATCAATTAGAGGAAAATTATAGGAAAACAAGACATTTCGCATTCTATGAAGACGAGTCAGCAAACTCCCATTCAAATGGCCATGATAGTTAATGATGGTGCATCCTCGGCTGATAGATCGTGTTCAAAACCGCGTAATAGTTGAGACTCTCATCAACTATCATGACCTTTTAAGGTCTTTTTTGGCTTAAAGCTGAACTGTTTTTCATCTTGAATTTTGGTACTTATTTCATCATCCTAATAAATAAAGCTCTTGAAAATAGAAAGACCTGCGGGATGTCGATGAGGTTTTCATTTTAAAATCTGCCGTAGTTTCAACAAGTCGTATCCGGCTCAACACATAAAAAGATAAAAGTTACCTTTGGTCGCCCGCATCGTTTCCCCAGGTTCCATACTATTCCATCCTTTATTACTCGGCTGTACTATTCCAAGGATTTCTGTCTCCATCTTTGAAATTGACTTTGCTGAGTTTAAAATCAGTTGATGGTTTTCTTGTATTCTGAGCTCCTGATGAATTAACGCGACACAACAGAAAACAGAAAAGAAGAGGCTTGACCCGGAACACAAGCGGTTCAATGTTTGTTTTCTGTTCGTCAGCTTCTGTTCTTTTTCTGTTTCTTTCATCTTCACAGTGTTCCCAAAATTACTCTTGATATGAGACATAACTAGCGGGACATTTTTCGCTTCACTCGATAATTTCCTTACTGCAGTTCTGCTTGGCTTAAGTTAAGTTCAGCTGTCATGCGAGTCAGGCCGATGATCAATTGATATGTTTTCAATTTCACCTCTAAAGGAACGAAGTCGCTTATTTTGACTTCCTTTGGAGCTAAAACTAATAGAAACATGAACAGATGCACGTAAATAGAAAGCTGATATGTTTATCGCTGGCTGAATATTCGTGATTGAGTGAAACGGGAAGTTTAGTCTTAAATTTAAGTGAGGTCAACTCAATCTTCTAAGAGGTTTAACCTAATCAGTCTCTGTTTCACGCATAATGACAACAATTTCCTGTTGCTACAATGCGCAGAAAGATGGTAATTTTATTGTTTGAAGAAAGTTCATGTTTGGGTTAAACAAGTACTCTGTAAACATCTTAATCGACGTCATAACTATCTTCAAAGAAATGAAGAGCTTGAGATTTTAATTTCTCTCTCTCCAGTGCCTAAAACGAACATTTCCTGGTGTCATGTTATTTAGTACAGAAAGTTTGTGTTTGAGTACAACGGGAAGTTTATCGTTATTTTAAATGAGGTCAAACGTATCCTCTTCGAATCGAGAAGTCTTAAAGTTCCCTGCTCAACACGTCACAAAAAACAATATCCCGATTAGATTCCTAGAAGCTTTTGTTACAAGCAAGAGAAATAAAGACAAGGTTGTTAGGTGGCGGGAATATTTAGCGGGTCTGCCTGAGAGGCCAAACTTTCGCCCGACGTGATTTTAGTTGACAGACCCTATGCAAAAAAAAACCTGTTCTTTGTTCTTTACGCTTTTCCCTCCTTCACCATTATCAGGATTGCTACTCTGCAAAAACCGTATTCCGAGACAATGGGGATGCTTTATTCTGAGCGTATCTGCACCTTAGACAAAGATATAGTCAGTAACTGAGAAAGGCTCGTGATTAAAGTTTTGTGTCGCATAAAGCTAATTAAAAACGCCATGAGCTCGGAGGTGTCCAAGTGGCAACGAAAGTTAAGGTATCAACTTCCGCTACAGCTAAAATATTTGCTTCATGGATCAGTTAGATCCAGGTTTTCTCCTTGCTCGAAAGTGTAATTTACTGCCAGTGGGAACAATTCGTGCATGGCTGCATCGTTCTAATGAGGGCTAATCCTAGAGTTGATACAGTTGTCTATGGCTACCAACTTATAGCGTTTACCGTTCATTTCTAATTTAAGCCACCTTTCACACGTAAAAAATTTGGAAGTATTCGGTCTTATTCACTTAGAAATTCCATAACATTTTAATTTCCCTAGTGTGTAGTAACCACTTCCACGATTTGTACTTCCAAACCTGAGTTGTTTGACAGGAAGATGTACCTTATCGGTGAGCAGACCGCTGTCTTCACGCCAAACATTGTCACTTGCATCACAGTTACAAGCTGTGTTTGAACGTGGACAGGAATTGGTCATTCCGCATGCGCATTTACCACTGCCTGATGCTGCTCCACCCCAGTAATTCATCTTTACAGAATCACGTGACACCCACCAAGAGTATCCGTTACCGGCAAATATGACTGCGTTGTAGCACTCATACTTAATATACTGCTCACAGTGTGGGGAGACTCTGGTGAGACTCGCCAGCTGAGACAGACTTGCTCCAGTGTAATGAATGTCACGTGAGTAACTCCCCGGTGGGCTATAACCAGTCACCAATGTCCTGCTTTCACTATCGTGACTAATCACTGTCACGCCAACTCCATTCTTGTCACTCATGTCACAGTATACTGTAAACGGTGCTAGAGGTCCCTCGCCATCGGGATCGATGACGTAATTTCCACTTCTAGTGGTGGCGTATTTTCTTAACACAGAACAAGACGTTGGTTTCACCGTAATATTAATTTTGACTTTGGTTTCAATTTGTGTCAGAACATTACCTGCTCTACAGGTGTAAGAACCTTCGTGTAATTTTCTAACGTTTTTTATTACCAGCGTTTGATTCTGTAGGACATTTGACCCTGCAGGTAAAGAAGACTCGCCCTGCTTCGTCCAACTGATTGTAGTTTTCAAGTCGCTCTCGATCACACACGGCAGATGAACAGTTGAGCCAGCCCTAAAAGTCATTTCTTTAGGGGGCCGAGCTTTAAACCGTAGACGAGAAAACACCATCAGGTGAAACGTGTCTACTGCTGATCCGAGAATGTTCTCCGCTCTACAGATGTATGTTCCTCTGTCATTTTTTGTTACGTTATAAATATTTAGCGTTCCATCAATCACTTCGGCTCTATCCATTGGCAAGATCCCAAACGCCTTAGACCACGTAATATTAGACTGAGGCTGACCAGTAGCACTGCAGGCGATAGAAACATTTTGTTCTCCCTCAGCTAACACTTCGTTAGATGGCAAAATGATCGTAGGAGCGACTGTAAACATTGCAAGAGAAAGGAGCATGAGTTGTTAAGACAATGAAAGTTGTCTCCTGAATCATCATAGACAAGAACAAAAGAAAGAAGAACAGTAAATATTTAGTTGTTTCAAAATTAAAATACTTTCCGCTATGCAAATGATGTCCAGTAATGTATGCTGTAACGAAAATGACGAATTTAACGAAATTTTGTCGATCAATTCCATTGTTTAAAAAGAAAGTGCAGTTTTATCGTAGCATTTTGTCAATTTTCAATTTTTATCTTTTTTCTAATAACCCTTACGTAACCCTTATGTAGCAATCTCATCCTTTTATCTTTGCTCTCGAATTTGCTCTTTTATTTTACTTTTTTAAGTTACATTTTAACAGCGCCGTTCTGAAAACCACTTTTGTGAGAACGTACCCTGTCTAAAGATTGTCATTATCGTTATTTCATTATTATCATTGATTTTGACAGGTTCGACGAAATTTGTCAGTCTGTGAAAAGCTTCTCAAAGTGGCGATTCTGACGAAATTTAGTCAAGGTTGTTGACGAAATTATCCCAATGAATACATATGACCTTGTCAGAAGGGCCCCATTAAAGTTGACAAATTTCGTGAAAACAACGAATTTGGCGAAAGTAACGATTCTGACAGAATTTCGCCAAAATCGACAAATCCATAAACATCCACATAGTTTGACGGAATTTCGTCAAATTTGCCAAATAGGCTATGCATAATCATCAATGTGCAAACATCATCTGCGATAAAAGAGAATCGTCCTCTATTTGGAAAAGAAAGAAACTGACTTACAATGGACAGACAACTTCGCCGAGGCGTTCACTTGTCCCAAAATACTTTCAGCTCTACAAGAGTAAACTCCCTCGTCATCCGGTCTAACGTCCCTAACAATCAGCTGGCCATTGGATCCTAGTACGTGACGTCCAACAGGAAGTGATGAATCCAACTTAGACCACGTGACTTTTGGCTTTGGACTGCCATCTGCCATACATTTGAAAATAGCTGTATGACTTTCATTAACCGTCATTTCAACAGGACGCTGGAGCATGAATGGAGCCGATAGGGACTGACCCGGCTCGCCTTTGGCACCTTTCACACCTGGAGGGCCTTGTGGCCCTCTGGGACCGGTTTGCCCCGCTACTCCGATATCCCCCTTAATACCTTTCGGCCCCTGAGGTCCTATTAGCCCGTGATTACCAGGACGTCCTTCTCGGCCTGGTTTTCCAGGGGGACCCGGTTTTCCTCGTGTTCCCGCTCTACCTCGTCGACCCCTGTTACCTTTTGGTCCTGGGCGACACTGCGTGTTGTCCTTCGCACAAAGTTGGTTTTGCAGAAGACTAAGTTCTTTTTTGATTAGCCTTTGTAATTCAGAGGATGTTGAATTCTGTATTAAAACATTCAGAGCGGTGCGTTTTTGTCGCTTTGGGTTTTCCCCTCCACCTGAAAAATAAAGTCTTTCACATGCATAAAGTAGAATTACGTTCATAACCAACCTTTGACCATCTTAGAATGATATAAAATGTAGGGTAACAAAAAGGATCACTGCGGTATCGAAGATGAATTCCTATGTCTTGTATTAATAAATTCTATGGCTGTATTGAACTCGAGGTTGTTTTCCGTCGAATCTAGCTGATCCTTTCACTATTTCAAGGAAAGGGTCGGTCCCGAGTTGAATAGTTGAAACAAGGCAAAGCAAATTTTAGATAAGCCGAACTATCAATTAGAGGAAAATTATAGGAAAACAAGACATTTCGCATTCTATGAAGACGAGTCAGCAAACTCCCACTCAAATGGGGATGATAGTTAATGATGGTGCATCCTCGGCTGATAGATCGTGTTCAAAACCGCGTAATAGTTGAGACTCTTATCAACTATCATGACCTTTTGAGGTCTTTTTTGGCTTAAAGCTGAACTGTTTTTTATCTTGAATTTTAGCTACTTATTTCATCATCCTAATAAATAAAGCTCTTGAAAATAGAAAGACCTGCGGGATGTCGATGAGGTTTTCATTTTAAAATCTGCCGTAGTTTCAACAAGTCGTATCCGGCTCAACACATAAAAAGATAAAAGTTACCTTTGGTCGCCCGCATCGTTTCCCCAGGTTCCATACTATTCCATCCTTTATTACTCGGCTGTACTATTCCAAGGATTTCTGTCTCCATCTTTGAAATTGACTTTGCTGAGTTTAAAATCAGTTGATGGTTTTCTTGTATTCTGAGCTCCTGATGAATTAACGCGACACAACAGAAAACAGACAACAAGAGGCCTGACCCAGAACACAAGCGGTTCAATGTTTGTTTTCTGTTCGTCAGCTTCTGTTCTTTTTCTGTTTCTTTCATCTTCACAGTGTTCCCAAAATTACTCTTGATATGAGACATAACTAGCGGGACATTTTTCGCTTCACTCGATAATTTCCTTACTGCAGTTCTGCTTGGCTTAAGTTAAGTTCAGCTGTCATGCGAGTAAGGCCGATGGTCAATTGATATGTTTTCAACTTCACCTCTAAAGGAACGAAGTCGCTTATTTTGACTTCCTTTGGAGCTAAAACTAATAGAGACATGAACAGATGCACGTAAATAGAAAGCTGATATGTTTATCGCTGGCTGAAAATTCGTGATTGAGTGAAACGGGAAGTTTAGTCTTAAATTTAAGTGAGGTCAACTCAATCTTCTAAGAGGTTTAACCTAATCAGTCTCTGTTTCACGCATGATGACAACAATTTCCTGCTGCTACAATGCGCAGAAAGATGGTATTTTATTGTTTGAAGAAAGTTCATGTTTGGGTTAAACAAGTACTTTGTAACATCTTAATCGACGTCATAACTATCTTCAAAGAAATGAAGACCTTAAGATTTTAATTTCTCTCTCTCTAGTGCCTAAAACGAACATTTCCTGGTGTCATGTTATTTAGTACAGAAAGTTTGTGTTTGAGTACAACGGGAAGTCTACTGTTATTTTAAATGAGGTCAAACGTATCCTCTTCGAATCGAGAAGTCTTAAAGTTTCCTGCACAGCACGTCACAAAAAACAATATCCCGATTAGATTCCTAGAAGCTTTTGTTACAAGCAAGAGAAATAAAGACAAGGTTGTTAGGTGGCGGGAATATTTAGCGGGTCTGCCTGAGAGGCCAAACTTTCGCTCGACGTGATTTTGGTTAACAGACCCGATGCAAAAAAAAAAAAATCTGTGCTTTGTTCTTTACGCTTTTGCCTCCTGCACCATTATCATGATTGCTACTGTGCAAAAAACGTATTCAGAGACAATGGGGATGCTTTATTCTGAGCGTATCTGCACCTTAGGCAAAGATATAGTCAGTAACTGAGAAAGGCTCGTGATTAAAGTCTTGTGTCGCATAAAGCTAATTAAAAACGCCATGAGCTCGGAGTTGTCCAAGTGGCAACGAAAGTTAGGATATCGAATTCCGCCACAGCTAAAATATTTACCTCATGGATCAGTTAGATCCAGGTTTTGTCCTTGCTCGAAAGTGTAATTTATTGCCAGTGGGAAAAATTAGTGGCTGCACCGTTCTAATGAGGGCTAATCATAGAGTTGATACAGTTGTCTATGGCTACCAACTTATGGCGTTTACCTTTCATTTCTAATTTAAGCCACCTGTCACACGTAAAAAATTTGGAAGTATTCGGTCTTATTCACTTAGAAATTCCATAACATTTTTATTTCCCCAATGTGTAGTAATCACTTCCACGACTTGTATGTCCAAACCTGAGCTGTTTGACAGGAAGATGTACCTTATCGGTGAGCAAACCGCTGTCTTCACGCTAAACGTTGTCACTTGCATCACAGTTACAAGCTGCGTTTAAACGTGGACAGGAATTGGTCATCTCGCATGCGCATTTATCACTACCTGATGCTGCTCCGCCCCAGTAATGCATCCTTGCAGAATTATGTGACACCCACCAAGAGTATCCGATACCGCCAAATATGACTGCGTTGTTACACTCATACTTAATATACTGCTCACAGTGTGGGGAGACTCTGGTGAGACTCGCCAGCTGAGACAGACTCGCTCCAGAGTAATGAATGTCACGTGAGTAACTCCCCAGTGGGCCATAACCAGTCACCAATGTCCTGATTTCACTACCGTGACTAATCAATGTCACGCCAACTCCATACTTGTCACTCATGTCACAATAAACTGTAAATGGTGCCAGTCCTCCAGCGCCATCTGGATCACTAACGTAACTGCCACTTACGCTAGTCTGGTGTCTGATATCGGAACTTTTCTACATTCCAAGTAAATGCTGCTCCGATGTCTCCTGTGTTGTGCATGATTAGCTTTCTTGTGCCGCGACTGCCGAGTACCACAGCGCCAAACCGCACCGAGTCGCTGTCCAACGTGATCTCTATACCTTGGCAAGAGCCAGTTACGATAAAGATTGGTTGGGACATGTCGGCGCACTCCAACATCACCTACAACGTAGATATTGTCAACCAAGGCATAACAGGGCACACAAGGCATAACAACTGGATAAGGTCTCAGAACAGCTTGTTTTCCGGCACCGGCTAAGAATTTGCCACGCCTTAGAATTTTGCAACGAACTAGTTGAAGGGTAACACCGGACTGTAAAGAAGAAGTAACCAAAAGGGCTTTAGGAGAACTACACAACGACTTTTAAATTGATGTTTTGCCTCTAGCCAAACTGCATAAAAACTTGAGGAAGGAGCAGACAACAAAAAGAAGTGGTTCTTTAACGTAAAAAAGACAAAAGAGGTGTTGATAAGTTAGGGAATACCAAAAGTGGTGAAGGATGGAGACGATAAAAAAGGAGTGCAAATAACGAACTTGAAAATTTTTGGCCAGAGTTCTTAAGGTGCTGGAACCTTGACAGTTCTTGTTTGTTATTCCTCGTAGGTAGAAGTCGCCAATCCTTCAGACAGAAAAGTAAACTTTGGAGCCCTGCGTGTCGGTCAAACAAATCAGCGAAGTTTGAAGTTAGTGAACCGCAGTCCTGCACCAATTACTTTTACCGTGGCCATTACACCAGCTGTAGTGGCGCTTCAACAAGCAAACATTCTTACTATTAGCCCCTCTTCGGAAATCACTCTCAGGGCTAATGGCGGCACGTGTGGTGTGGAGTTGTTTTCAAACCGAAAACACGCATACCACAGTTTACTGAAGAGGTAAATTAACGGCTCGATAGTCTTTAAGATTTTTTATTTTGTAAAGATGCTATTCTGTTACGCTCTTTTCTGTGCCTATTGACGGTATTTTTCCGCCAACAGCGGCTCGTGGTTGTTTTTTTTTATCCTGCATCTATCAAAACTCTCTTTTGTTTCTTGCACAATGTGGCGCACCATGTCATAGTTAATAATTTTTTTCTGCATCATAAAACCCTGTGATTTAGCCAACCTCCCATCTTCTCCTGTCTTTAAACACGTAAGTCCATCATAGCTTGAATATTTTCTTTCGTCCATGTACCAAAAACCTTCTCAAGATATGATAAAAATTCAACACATCCTCGTTGAAAACAATGAATATTCACAGATGCTTTAAATATGATATGTAGATATTGGCCGGTGCTTCGTTCAAAAATATTGCATGATTGGCAACCTTAAAATTCACACGGAGCGCTGTTCGATGTAGTGTTGTCAAAACAAAACCATAGTAACCACAACCGCCAGCCAATCAGAGCGAGGAAAGTATCACGGAAAGCCAATGAAAACTCGGAGCAAAAAACGAGAACATTTTCTGAAGCGCGGGAAAATGCGAGTGACCACGTTGCGATTGGTCTAAGTTTTGAATCTGATTGGTTGAGAAAGTGGCGTGAGTTTTTTTCTGAACCAATTACAGAGCTATTTAATGAAAACCAAAGCAATCCCGAATTACTTTCGACAATCTTTTAATTATTGCTCAACTTTATCCGGTTTAATTTTTGGATTTTTGTGTAATTGTCCGTTTATTCTTGACGTTGTAGGTGATGTTGGAGTGCGCCGGCATGTCCCAACCAATCTTTGTCGTAACTGGCTCTTGCCAAGGAATAGAGATCACGTTGGACAGCGACTCGGTGCCGTTTGGCGCTGTGGTACTCGGCAGTCGAAGCACAAGAAAGCTAATCATGCACAACACAGGAGACATCGGAGCAGCATTTACTTGGAATGTAGAAAAGTTCCAACCTGATTTTTCTGTCTCACCAGTTAAAGGTTACATTTCACCTGGAATGGAAGTTTCCTTCGAGATCGTGTTCCATCCCACTGTAGTGAATCATGATATAAGATACGAGGTATGAAGCACATCTGTTCGGGAACTTGCAGATAATTATAAGTATTATTATTTTGTTGATTTGGCATTATTTTCCCAAGCTACGTCCACAAGCGAAGATTACTCAGCTAGAACAGTGTTAAATCACCGTAATCAATGAACACCCGTGATTTTACTTCTACACCGTGAGTAGTCATCGTGTGAAATGTTAGCTTTTCAAAGTTTCTCTCGGCAGTTTGTTTGCCTTCAAAAATTTCCTGTGGATCACTGACTAACCAGATATCTATATCAACTTATTATTTCCCTAACATGCCGACTCAGATCAAGACTTTTTTTAGAAACCAATAATTTTGCTTCTCTGTGATACCTGACTGTCGTTTGTGTTTTACTCAACAGAGTTTGCGTTGTGCCATTGAAGGAGGCAAAGCACTGAAGCTCGTTTTGACGGGAAGCTGTATCCCACAGACACCTTTAAAGGAGGTAAAACATCCTAGCTACTTTAAAAAGAAAACCACTCATACCGAGGAAAAACTAGAAACACAAGGGTTATGTTTTTAGCCTTGCGCCAGGTACCCATGCAAAAGCCGCCTGGTTAGCTCAAATTATCGAGCGCCGGACGGCAGTGTAGGGCGAGGAGTATCAGGCCTGATTAACACTCAGGTTCTTGAAGTGCCTGAGAAGAATGTGCTGGCTCTTCACATTCATCAACGAATGGGTAGACATTGTAGTCTTCGCTGATTGCTTTTAGATTTTCATTGTTATACTAAGAAGGGAACTCATAAACCCCGACCAATAAGGGCACCTATTATCTTGCTGGCAGGTCCACACCAGCACACACTTACACTCACTGCTTAATTTCTCCTTGCTCAAACATATAAACAAAGGATTATACGACAAACAATGGATATCTTTTTCCATGAGCGGCTGTGCCATAACGCGAAACTCAAACACGAAAACCTACTGGCAAAAATAAACAGACAGAGGTCAGAGGTCCTTTAGAGGGCGGAAGATCACTGTGCTTACAAAAGTTTACCCTTACTTTGTTTTCGTTGTGTTCACTTGCCCTCCTTTCTCTTAGATGCTTCACTTTACGACCCATGTACGCACTCGTGACACGCGTAATCTTGTCATACATAACCGAACAAACCAGTTATGGATGCTGCGGCCTGTAATTGACGGTGAATTCTGGTCTGGTCCTGACACCATCACGGTGGAGCCACAGCAGAGTAAAAACTACGAGTTAACTTACAGACCACATACTATGACTCAGGAAGGAAAGAAACATCTGGTAAGAGTAGTTCCTTTATCACTGATTTCATTTCTCATCGCATTGCAGTGCTTTGCGCTACGTTTCCAGCACTGCATGGCGTTGATTTTAATTGCTTGGGAAGAAAGAGCTTCCATTTTTTATTGAACGTTAAAATATTGTTTTTCCCCATTCTGGCGCCGTCCACAAGCGTCATTCCCCGCATCACTCCATTTTAATTACCTAATCCTCATTTTCCCGCCCCAGACTACCACTCTGTTCACTCTATGACGATATCAAGTGTCTTGCACAATCTAATAATGCAACTCGTAGATATCTAGAGGATTTCAGCCATTCCTTCAAACTTTGCCTGCCTAGCTGTTTTTATGTCAATCTCTGTAAACCTCAAAATCTCCCTCTTCTTTTTTCACGGTGTTGAAGCTAATTTTTGTCATAACAAAGATTAAGGTTACCAAGATGAAACTTGAAAGTTCGCGTTTTGTTAAACTCAGTAACTGAACTAAAAATTTCCTTATGGAGAGCAATCAGGTTAGAATTTCCTTTTTTACTCAAAACTAAATTATTCCCACCAGGATCAGTTCACTTGTCAAGTTCGGTTGGAGATACTCAAGCTTTTAGCTTATTTTAGTAGTTCATTTGTACAACCCTACCTACAAAGGCATTTTTTAAACAAACTATGAGTTAAGGAAATCATTTTGTAGGACATCTGATATGAGGTCGTGATGTCACGCTCAGCAGGAGCAAAAAAAGCTATCGGATAAGCAGTAGAACCCTATGCTCACCGAACACTCAGTAAAATCCGAAAGTTTTCCTGTTTCTAAATAGAGCTGCAGGCTGGATGATCGTACAGTTACATTTTTTTTTTTTTTTCACCGAGTTATGTGATTTAAGTATTTAAGGGTTGCATATTTCTGTTTCAGGGCTCAGTCTTTTTCGCTCTCCCGGACGGCAGTGGTCTCCTGTATAACGTGACCGGAAACGCAGAGGGTCCCAAGCCGGTTAACAACATTCAGAGAGACGTGCCCTGTAAAACGTCTTACACTGAAATGCTTACTGTCACTAACTGGCTGCGAAGACCTCAAAGGTTCGTGAAATGGCTGCTCTTCTTTCGTGTACTGTTTGATTAAGCCAAAGAATACGTAATTTTAAAAGTTAAGTTATTTTAAAATTGTTGATTTGCTGGATACAGAAGTCGGCGGTTCACTAGTATCGTTTTGAGCGAATTTCTAACTGGGCGCAATTTCAGTGTTAAAGAGTTAAATTAGCTCTCTGATCTTTGAAAAGCTCTTTGAAATTTCAATTATTAAAAGTATCTATCCTTTTGTGACCCCAGCAGTAAGTTACACTATTTGGTAATAAAACATGATTAAGCTTTCACACCCGTCTCACACTAAAACCAACCCACAACATCTGACCTGCAAGTATTGAAAATGATGACAGCCTCGGCGTCGTTTAAACCCCTTCCAACGCAATTTTTTTAAGGGAAATTAATTTTACCTGCATTAATTTGTTTTGACCCATTCTTCAAAAAATAGTTTTTACTTAGAAAACTATCGTGGTAAATATAGTGTTTGTAGTTGTGTTGAAGCTTTTTGCCGCACATATGCCTTACATTATATTAATTCAACACCATTACAAATATTGTTACGTTAGATTCCGAGTAATAATAGAGATACTGAAGCCTGACAAACCAGACAGTGCTACAACACTAAAGGGACTGGACTACATTGATGTTCCGGGTCTCTCCAAACGAGAATACAAATTGAACTTCTTTGCACATAAAGAGGGAACATTCAGTGCTAAGGTAAAAAAATAAATAGAGTCACTTTTTAGTACTAAATTCAATGCCTCAGACTCGTGGAGTTTTTGCCGAAATTAATTTGGTGCATCAGGTGGAAATATGACGTTCGTATAAGGTAAAAGGCCATGGTATTACTTTTATTTTACGTTAGTTTTTCTTTGCAATTTTATCGTGGAACGCACCGTGGTCAGTTGAACAAATAGTTTTTTTAAGAGTAAGGAAACACTCTCAACGAGAGCGCGGAATGTTTTTATTTTTAATTTAAACGGCGACGAGTTTCTTAGTTGCTGTAGTGATAACCGTAATTTACTATCAGTGCGAGAGACTGGTTGGTAAAATCTTTATCTTAATTATAGACTGTTTGTGCAGTTACTCGAATTTTGCCGTCGTTGCTCTTCTCCGATTCTGCTGTTAACTTACGGATCTTCAACTCGCAGGTTATATTCCGGAATGAACAGAGCGGAGAATATCTGTTTTATTATGTGACTTTCAAGGCAGTGCCGCCAGGTGTAATGGCTACCATTGACTTGTCCACGCCCATACGTAAGAGCACGTCTCATGTGGTGACATTACACAATCCCCTCAGTACCCCTGTGACATTCATCTCTCAGTGCTCCGTGGCTGACATCCAGCTGCCGCCAAGTTTCACCGTTCCACCTTTATCTGAGGTTGGTAGCTGACTTGTTTTAAAATACTTAAGGCTAAGATTCTTTTTGGTTATAACGGCTTGTTGTATCTCAATTTTAGATGTGGTGCTTCGTTAAATCAGTTATCTTACTTGTAATGACTATTTCACTTTTCAATACTGTTATCATCGATGTAGTTCCGAGTTCTCCTTTATCATTTCTCCCTATTATTAAAAGTTTTCTCACCTTCCAGCAGTCTTTCACGTTTGAAGTAGAAATGAAGTCAATTACGCAACTTTAATAGACACTCGTGTTACTTTAATTTTTTTAGAAAGTTGTAGCTGAGGAAAGAGGGCTAGCCAAATTCGCATTAACTCATTACTTCTAATATACCAATTTTCTCTGCTGCCTGTAGTGCGAAAATTCATTGCATTATTGACAGGATTTGGGAAGTCAGTATCAAAACTTCCACAGCAAGCTTTAGCAGTGATCGAGCTCACATTTAGTTCCTTTTCGTCTGTTGATTCCAGGGCTCGTGTATGTTTGAGTACCTACCACTGAAGGCCGGTGAGTTGACTGGTCGACTCTCCTTCAGCAGTTCAGAATTAGGCGTGTATCAGTATGACCTCAAACTGACCGCAACACCAGCCGGAACGGAGGCGGCTGTCCACTTCCGTGCGGGCCTGGGGACCAGTCAAAGTCAGACCTGCCGATTTGTTAACTTTGCCAAGTCTAAAGTCGAGTACAGCTGCAGGGTAAAACCATTTTTCCATCTTTTTTGCGTGGTGTTTACATGGTTTTGAGCGTAGTCTAAGACCAGATTAAAAGCGCGGGAATTGAATTACACAGTTCATCGTGGAGATGAGCTCCCGAAAAAAATTATAACAAGGGTAAAATTGTAGTGGAACAAAGAGCGATGAGACCTGGTTGGAAATTATTAGGTCTCCACATCCTGAGAATATCTGCCCTGTTAATCTTTTCCATCATCAAAATCCACGTTCCTTTTAATTAATTCATCCCGTTTATTCGTTTTTTTATTTTCTTTTTAATCTCACTAATATTTTGCAGTCCACTCACGTTGAAGGCAATTTTGCTCGTTGCTAGGTGCGGTCAAAATCCTTTTTTGGTTTATCCCCAAAATGTGATATTTAGTGTAATCGATTTTGAGAAGAATTGTGTGATTTACTGCAGTTTTTCACTAATCGAGTTTGCTTTCTCTGAAGGTGGACAACACTGATTTCCATGTTGAAAAGAACATCACGGCAGCCTCTGCGTCAAGTGGTGGAACAGAGGTGGGTGTGGAAGTGACGTATGAACCATCTCGTCTGGGTGATACTCGCGCTACTCTGACTGTTTTCTCTCCAGTGGGAGGAGAATACGTGTTCCCTCTGTTTGGTCACTGCAGTCCTCCAAAACCTCAGGGCCCTTACTCGATCAAAGCGGGTGCAACAACCTCAATACCGTTTAAAAACGTGTTTTCACACACTACTCAGTTCACTTTCTGCGTGGATAGTCCTTGTTTCAATGTGAGGGCGAGCGAGACCATTCGCGCTAAGAAGACTCATAATGTCATCGTTGGTTTCGAGGGAAATCAAGGAAGCTCTAAGGCTCCACGCATGGGTAGGCTCATGGTCACGTGTCCGAGGAGTGCAGGTGGTGCTGGGAATGTTACTTGGACCTTCTATCTGAAGGGCGTCACTCCGTGATATTGCATTTTGTTAGCTTTCCGTTTCATTTGAATGACAGAGTTCTATTTTATTGGACCCGATGTGGTACTTTAACGTGTAGATATCATTCATTTCACATTTTTAATTTGAAATACGCTCAGGCATGCATTAAGTGCGCACTTACCTTTACTTCTTCTATATATACGTGGTTTTTCATGCACAAATTTTGTGGTTGAGGTCATTTTTTTTATATTATAGCGGTTATTTAAGTTGCTTTTATATCGTTCAAGATGTGTAAAGTCCAGCCTAAAAAACTTAAAAAATAAAAATTATAAAGTTGTGTGTATAAGGGGTGTTTTGGTCTTGTCTTCTTCCGAGATCTTTTGGGCTGTTACGACTACTAAAAATACCTAAGGCATAAATACTGATTTTAATACGTGAGACGTCAATCGCTGGAGACATACAAGTTATTGTTTAAAAACATCCTAAATGTTACCAATCAAAGAAATGAAAGCACTTTTATTTCCTGTAGTTTATGTTAATGTTTTGAAGTACCGGTAGTTATGATTGAAGTGATTTGTTTATATTTAGAGTCTGATATTATTTGGGTTTTAGCCCTCAGAATGACATTCCTGATTTTGATTGTATCGTTAACATCTATGAGTGGACTCGATTAGTTTGGTTTTAAAGATCTTGTTTTGACTTCTGCGGTAAAAGACTTGACATCAAACGTTTCCGGGTCAGTGAATGTTGGCCCGCATACTCACTCATGCCTACCGATAACGAATATACAGCAGAGTTCGTGGTCAGTCAATCATACTTAGGGAGTAAGAGTCCCAGTAGTCAGAATCTGTGTAAGAGTCAGTCATTATAACTCAGAGTAGTAGTTAGAGTGGTTCAGAGAGAGGTCAAAAAGAAGAAAAGGGGGGGGGGGGGCTCTTTTATAAAATTTCTTCTTTATTTATTGTAAACTGCCACCAGCAGTCTGGAAAAGTCCCCCGCACAGTGTTGTAAAGCGCATTAGAGCCTTCCATGGAAATGCGCTATGGAAATCGATATATATTATTATTCTATTATATTAAAAGCGAGAGGAGTGGATCTGCTGTTAGTAAATCTGTAACAGGGAACAGACGACTGGAAGGGACAGGTCTAGTATGACGAGCTTTGCTCAAGAAAAAAATTCTCAGCAGGCATCGTAAACTGATGCCGAGGTTTGGGGAAGAAGGTGTTGGGTGGATGTCATCACATTAATTACACCACAATGTAATTACACAGATTAGCGCCCACGAATCCACGAGAGATACGCGATTGCGTGCGAGTTATCGCGGGGTCATCTGTTGGCAATGAAAATCAAAATCATGAAATGAAATGAAGTTTGCTGTGCGCGTAATGGTCATAAAATACTGCGTTTTCTCTGTTTCTGCCTGTTTCCTTATAACGACATTTCTAATCACGTAGTCTTTCAAAGATCCTTCCTTTTCACAGAAGAGGCAATACCTGCGAGGCGCCGTATTCGAAAAAGCCTCTCTTTCAATTATTTGGGTATGATTCTTTCGCTTGGTTTGCCACAAAACAGTAACAAAAGATATCGCAATTTTCATGTGCCGTACGACCTGAATAACAACCGTATCGAATTTCCAGTATTGCGTCACTTGGTGGATCGATCAGTGTTCACGCTTTGCGATCATAGTACACGATGTTATTGTTTTGGTACAAAACCTGTGGCGATCGCACGACTTGGCCTCGTATCCTGGTTAAATTCTTACCAATATTATAATATTAAACCTCGACGAGATTTTTAATGTCGAAATGTCGAAAAGCATCATGTTTTCGATTTCGAAACCATTCGAAATGAAGTTATAGAGGCAGTCGGATTTTCGACGTGCGGCTTTCCACCGGCTAACTTAACCACGCAGAGTCTTTGCAGGATTACAAGTGCCACACTTGACCCTTGCAAGCATTGATATCTACTTTTGAAAGAGGTATGTGACGTTCCTTTGCGCAAATATTTCATACGCGATGTATTTAAGATATTTCCCGACGAAATCCAAAGTGTGGCGGCGCGGGAACTTCAGCCGGCCAAATCATCGTTCGGAGTAGTGGGGTTAGCCAGGTTCCCGACCTCGTTCACGTTGTGTTCACGTTCGGTCTAATAGCTGGTCTATCTTCTTCGTAATAAAACAATCCCCGACGAACTTATTAAATCTGCGGGATTTATGACTATCGTAAATCTGGTGAACTCCGCCACACTAGACTTTGAGCCCGAAGGCGCGAAAAATTGATCTTTTGGCGCCAAACTCAGTCACGACTCCGAAGAGCTCGCTTCCTAACCTACCGAAAGATCAGCTAGAGTAAATTCCCTTGGAGTGGAACTGAAGAAGCTTCGAATACGGATTTCTCATCTCGAATCAGCATGGAGTCAATTTTACAGACCCCTTTTTTCCACCTCAATGTTCGTACCTTGTCGTGGTGAGGTGGCTTGAGTGCCTCAATGACCAATTGCAACACAATTCCTATAACTATACAGAATTCAGCTTCAGTTGGTGGGCTGTATTTTCTGCAAGGTAGAGGCCAGACTAACACGGACTTTGTCATTGTAATTATTGTTATGATTATTATAATTATCATTATTATTAATGATTTTGTTATTGTTATCATTATCTTATGATTGTGATTGAATCATTTAAAACTGAAATAGGCTGCTCAATGAGGATGGCATGCTCAGGCAAGTAGATTTTCATTTATTTACCCCCCTCCCCCCAAGTAGAAATTCAAGTGTTTCTGATAGTTTTTCTCTTCAATAGATTGTTAGAATGCAGAAGATTTTTTAAGACACATTGTACAGAGGGCTTGTCTTAAGTAGTTGTTTTCTGATTCAAAACCACCTGCCTAGTTCTGTTTCTCTTGGGTAGTTAGTCCATGGACTTTTGTTATCTGATGGCAGAACTAACAGGTGGATCTGTTTCTCTTGGGTAGTCAGTCCATTATGGGCTGTTGTTATCTGATGGCAGAACCACCAATCTTTTCTGTTTCTCTTGGGTAGTCAGTCTATGGACTGTTGTTATCTGATGGCAGAACCAGTCCCTATTTTTTTCAGCTCTATGCTGTCAGTCTTTTATGGACAGTTATTTTTATCTGATGGCAGTTTTAGCTTGCTCTTTTTGTTTTGAAAAATGTGTTGCTTATGCTATTTGTCACGTATCATCTGTTATTAGTCATAGGCACTTTGGTCAATCAATGCTATCATTGTCCTAATTATTATTATTGTTAATTCAGCTGCTACTCTTCTCTCTTTGACACAGGGCCCACTACAGACAGCACTAGCTCAATGAAGTCCCAAAACCTTTCACAATGAGCCAACTCAAGAATTGCAGTCCTGAACAGTTTTTGGGGTTTTCCTGTCTTTTCTTGAGATTATTTTGTCTCAGTTTCAATTACTTGGATACTCATTCAGCTAGACTAACAATAACACCATTTTGTTCGTAGATAAACATTGAAATAATCATAATAGTAATATAAATGATAATAATAATGATTTCTTATTGTTATCATCATCATTATCTTTATGATTGTGATCATCATTTTCAGATTGAAATAGGCTGCTCAGTGAGGATGGCATGCTGAGGCAAGTTGATTTTCATTTAATTCCTGCCCCCTTCCCCCAAATAGAAATTCAAGTGTTTCTGATAGTTTTTCTCTTCAATAGATTGTTAGAATGCAGAAGATTTTCTAAGACACATTGTACAGAGGGCTAATGTCTTTAATAGTTGTTTTCTGATTCAAAACCGCCTGCCTGGTTATGTTTCTCTTGGGTAGTTAGTCCATGGACTGTTGTTATCTGATGGCAGAACCACCAATCTGTTCTGTTTCTCTTGGGTAGTCAGTCTATGGACATGTTGTTATCTGATGGCAGAACCAGTCCCTATTTTTTTCAGCTCTATGCTGTCAGTCTTTTATGGACAGTTATTTTTATCTGATGGCAGTCTTAGCTTGCTCTTTTTGTTTTGAAAAATGTGTTGCTTATGCTGTTTGTCACGTATCATCTGTTATTAGTCATAGGGTGACTTTGGTCCATCATTGCTATCATTATCCTTAGTATTATTATTATTAATTCAGCTGCTACTCTTCTCTCTTTGACACAGGGCCCACTACAGACAGCACTAGCTTAGTGAAGTCCCAAAATCTTTCACAATGAGCCAACTCAAGAATTGCAGTCCTGAACAGTTTTTGGGGTTTTTCTGTCTTTTCTTAATTTTTTTTTTGCCCCAGTTTCAATCACTTGGATACTCATTCAGCTAGACTAACACTAACACCATTTTGTTCGTAGATAAACATTGAAATAATCATAATAGTAATATAAATGATAATAATAATGATTAGATTAATGGAAATAATCATAGGAATCATAACCATCAGGATAATGAACATTATTTCTATAACTATTGTAAATATTTTTATCATTGTTATTATTATTATTATTATTATTATTATCATCATTATTATTGTTATCAATGTTATTATTATTTCCATCATGAATTATTAGAGATGCTTGGGAAAAAATGATCTAGTTCCCTCCAACTCATTATTCTTTCAGTTAAGTGAATTAAGACTTTTGTGAACAGTTACTGCTTTATTCTGTCATTCCTGATGACCATAGAAATGGTGAAAGTTCACAGATATTATCCCTCTAAGAGTTTCTCCAGTTGTTTTTTATCCTCTGAATTTGGTTACAACGGAATGAAGGGCAACAGAGTATAGTGCGCCCAGCTAGACATGAATTGCATTAACATTCGCTCTACCATCCCTGTAATAAAAAACTTTGGATTTTTCTCTCCATACAGGGGGCCGCAAATGCATTTTTTCCCTCGCACGCTTATAAAAGCATTCGGCATGCTTGCCAACAAAGCTTGGATGTATGTTTCAGGAACTTAGTATCTTTCAACTCGACACAATTTGCCTGAAACCAAAATAATAATTACGAAAGTTAAGAGATTATTTACTTCTGTAGTGAAATGTACTAAATGATTTGCCCTTTCAAACATAAACCTGAGTTATCAGGTTTTGTCAATCACAAAATTACACGCCGGGTTATTAATATTCCTTGGAGACCTTCCTATATTATCATAAATATCTAAGACAAGCAGGTCTTTTAGCTAGGTAATCTATGTTAAAAATCGCGCTGTACAGTACTTAGAATTATTTTCCTCACTCATTATTTTTCTCACACTGCAACTTCGCATACTACGCAATTATTACTACGCAGTCATATCTGGTGTCCAATTGGGAGAAGAGCTTGTTATTATTTTTGTTTTAGAGGTGAATTGCGATTTCTTGTATGTCCCCTATTTCGTCGAAGAAAAGCTTGAACAAATACTGAAAGTAATGAGTAAGTCACTGAACAACTAGTGCAAAGTGACAGCACTATCGAGCCAAACTGAGAAGTGTTCTTTAATGAATTTTAACATGAACCACCAATTCTTACTATTTTTAATTTCTGCGTTTTAATAGACTTTGACATGTTCTTGAGAAGATATTAAATCGGTTAGCGCTGTTGTTCCCCTCTAAATTATTTTGGTGGAAGCGCCTCAGAAGACGCTGGTTTAACTAAAACCATGTTGGGCGACGTTGCATTTTGACTGCACAACCCGCAATTAAATTTAATTTTAACAGCTATTCGAGTGTGTGAAGAACGGAAAAGAGCAAAATTACATACCATCGGCCTTTGGATGGAGGGACGAATGAAAACTTTCTACAATGCCACTTATCCATTGCTTGTAACAGATAGACCTTGTCCTTACTCTTGCGGGAGGCCGTACGATCTGTTGTCCATTGTAGAACTTGGCAAACTTAGCGCACTCTGCCTCGAGCGTAACAATGTGATCTTTCGATTCTCTATCTCGGTAGCGCAGTTGTTGTGTTGAACATGGACGAATAATACATCGCAGCGTGTCTTGTAGATAGCTAGAGATGCCATGTTTAGGATAAGCGCTGAATATGGACGAGCGTTAAAGCCGCCACTGAAAAAGCACAATCGACCGTTTTTCATTGTAAGGAGGTCTTTCACACAGCTGTCAGAATTTAAAGAGAGGAAGAACGTCGATCTCGCTCACCTAAGTAGCGAAGTACGCCACGAGCGGCGACGATGATCAAACACCTGGAAGATCACCGTGAAGATCACTATCTACTCTTTGGTATCATAACCAAGAGCGAACCCTTTCGACTTGTCACAAGGTTTTACGGTTTATAAAACAAAGGCCCCGCTCTACACAAAGCCTTAAAGAATGAAAGACTGGAAAAGCTTACTTGGTTTGGAATTATAAAAATTTATAAAAATTTCCTTTCTTAAAAATCGAAGATTTTCATGGTTTCCGTAACTTCGTATTTTTCCAAATTTCCTCTTTTGCATGTTATGCTGTTTTGCATTTTCTTCAACGTATAATTTAGTTCAGCGTCGATCATTTATCATCCTTAGAAGAAAATATTCTGATCTTTACGTTTAAGTATAAAATTGCTTTGGCTTACATTGTGCGCATAAAAGGAGCGTTAAAGTAAACATGAGTTGATTCCACGCGAGGGTTTTACCTGGAAAAATGCATGCACACGAGTGACACCGACATTACCGCGTGTCCCTTTCTGGAAAACATTCGTGTTATGACAAGAAAGGTCAGCTTGAGGTGGCTCGTACCGGTTTTCATCTTTTTGATGGTAACTTTGAAAGAATTCAACAGAAAGACTGACCAAGGCCAGTTGAACACTCTTACGGGGTTGAATTACATAATCATTGGTTATCCAAAAATAAGTGTCATTTCGTCACTAGCAGTTTCCATGGCAACGCTTTCATAGGCCTATTCAGACGCATTTTTTTGCTTGTGGCTTAAATAATTCGAAAACTAACCCGGTGACCCCCTGATTTTTTTCAGTGATTGCTTTTGGCACTTGAAAAGGAAAATGCACAAAGATTTTTAAAAAATTATACGAAGCGGAATTTCAGAAAATCTACAAAAAGGACAATTTTCACACATCACAAATTTCCTTCCGTAGAATTTTCTAGTTTTTTTTCTGATGATTCCTTTCGACGTTATCATCATATTGGAACAATAAAAAGAACGGGTCACCGGACTTGTTTTCATGCAATAGCTTTCGTGAGTTTAGCAATTTCCACGCGCGTTTTAAAATCTGGATTGTATAAGATCGACATTTGCTCATGATCTGTTTTAGCTACCGCTAAAAACTTCTCACAAAAGTTAAGGTGGCTCGTACCAGTTTCCTCGCGCGGGGAACAGGTCACTCTTGCGTGACGCGCGCGAGAGAAACGTGCGAAAGAAGCGCGAGATCAAAAGATGAAAATTCAAAACAAAGATGGCGGCGCGTGGAATTTTTTCTACTTTTGTGAGAAGTTTACCTAAGAGCTTGTATTTCATGTGTTGAGCGGCCACTATGAATGCTGGAGATAGAAACTAAGATAACGAAGACGATTTTCGGAGAAGTAACGGTTGCTTCCCTTCACATTTAAAAGAAATATTCAACCGATATGAAATCTTGCGACGGCGAAAAAAGAAGAACTCAAGTGAAGGATAGTCTACCCGAAGTGGAAGAAGACTTTGAAACTTGAAGGAAAATAATATGATATAGCCAGAAGTCATGTGTAGGATTTCTAAGATGAGCTCGGAAGGCTGTCTTTGACGGCTGTTTAATGATTTTCTTAGCAGTAAACGTCTTTAAACATCAGATCGTAGGTGCTCGCGCGAGCACACGCAATTGTCAGCGGTAGCTAAAACAGATCATGAGCAAATGTCGATCTTATACAATCCAGATTTTTAAAAGGCGCGTGGAAATTGCTAAACTCACGAAAGCTATTGCATGAAAATAAGTCTGGTGACCCCTTCTTTTTATTGTTCCAATATGATAATAACGTCGAAAGGAATCATCAGAAAAAAAAACTAGAAAATTCTACGGAAGGAAATTTGTGATGTGTGAAAATTGTCCTTTTTGTAGATTTTCTGAAATTCCGCTTCGTATAATTTTTTAAAAATCTTTGTGCATTTTCCTTTTCAAGTGCCAAAAGCAATCACTGAAAAAAATCAGGGGGTCACTTGGTTAGTTTTCGAATTATTTAAGCCACAAGCAAAAAAATGCGTCTGAATAAGCCTATGAAAGCGTTGCCATGGAAACTGCTAGTGACGAAATGACACTTATTTTTGGATAACCAATGATTATGTAATTCAACCCCGTAAAAGTGTTCAACTGGCCTTGGTCAGTCTTTCTGTTGCATTCTTTCAAAGTTACATACCATCAAAAAGATGAAAACCGGTACGAGCCACCTTAAGGGTTTTGGGTTACCCAAACTATGTAATTTTGACGCCGAAAAGTGCCAAAAAGTAATTACAGAAACTTCATCCGCAACCCCTTGAACGTGCTGTGGGCGCGAACTGAGATCTTCTCTTACAGTTAATAATTGCCAGGCGGAACTCAGATCCGGCTTAGCCTAATTTGCATAAATGTTTTTGGTGGGGTGATTACCCATAAAAGAGGCTATCGAGCGATTGTTTTCACTTTCCTTAAATGTCTCCTACTAATGTCTCTTTCGAAAAATACATTTAAAAGATAGGTCACCGCACTTATTGAAGAGATATGATGGGCCAATCTTAACCCATTTACGCCTTTACTGACACTTTTCACGCGCGCCATTACATCGGTGCGCGGTACATTTTGCGGTAGTTCGAAGTAAGAGTTTTCAAGTAACATTTGAAAAAATCGGGCTTTGTGCACACTTTTAGCCATATCATTTTTTCTCTTCCGTAAATTTTTAACGTCTCCAATTTAAAGTGCACCTAAACCCAAAATTTTTTTTTCGCGTAACGAAATAAGCGTATTTTTTTTGGAGTATTTGTGTGCAAAAATTTTTTTATTTGCTCAAATCTTCAATTTTCTGTGCCCAGTCAAAATACGCCGTCATTTTGGCTCACGACCGAGTTTAAAGAGGAATGGTTCTAGCGGGTAATGTGAGGTCAAATCGAGAACACAAAAGTCTGCATTTCACACATTTTCACTTGTTTGGGAAGGTTGTAGTCGATATTGTCCGAAAATATGCCGACTAAGTGTGTTGTAGGGGGATGTAGCAACGTGCGAAATTTGCAAGAGGGTATCGCGCTTCATACATTCCCCATACAACACACCTCGTCGGCATATTTCGGACAATATCGACGACAACCTTCCCAAACAAGTGAAAATGTGTGAAATGCAGACTTTCGTGTTCTCGATTTGACGTCACATTACCCGCTAGGGCCATTCCTCTTTAAACTCGGTCATGAGCCAAGATGGCCGCCGATTTTCCGTATGTTAACTGGGCACAGAAAATTGAAGATTTGAGCAAATGAAAAAACTTTTGCAAAGAAATACTCCGAAAAATACGCTTATTTCGTTAAGCGAAAAAATTTTTGGGCTTAGGTGCACTTTAAAGGGATAATTTTTGCACTAGATGTGTGCAATAATCAATATAGGTCACCGAGCTCGTTCAAGAGCTACGGACCATCGTACCTCTTTACCTGGTCCGTTGATTGAAAAACAATTACCGTGCTCTCGGAACGCGCGCGCACTTATTCGCCTGATTGCGTGATTTTTAGGCACAGTACGGCATGCGCAATGCAATTCTGAGGAATCACCTTAACCTTGCTGTAACGTTATGATTACAGGTGCTTACTCTAGATGCGGCTCAAAGGCACACACATAAACCCACATAAATGTAGAGGCTAAGATATTTTCAATTAAGTAAATGTTTTTAGTTTTCTAAACTACCCTAATTACAAGGAAAAGACAACTTAGGGCCATTTCGACTACGTTTTCAAAGCATTTGTTTAAGAATTTTAAAGCACTACCTTGGCACTTGCCGATTACATACGCGAGGCACATTTGAAAACATCACAAAGAAAGCGAAAAATGTAACTTATTTTGCAAGGTACTTGCCCTAACCACGACATATGTTAATCTTACAGCAGTAGAAATAAAGAACAAGATAAATTTTACTCTATTCCATAGCACTTCAGTTTTCCTAAAGTGTAGTATCCAAATTCACCAGTACCGCCTAAATCTCCAAATCTCATCTGTTTCACCGGAAGACTTGTCTTGTCAGTTAGAAAACCGCTGTCTTCACGCCATACACCGTCATTCGAATCACAGTTACAGCGATTACTGCGGCTTGCACAAGAATTGGTCATTCCGCATGCGCACTTACCACTACCAGGTGATGCTCCGCCCCAGTAACTCATCTGAACAGAGTCCCGAGACATCCACCAGGTTATTCCAGACATGTAAGAAAAATGACATTCCCACTTGATAAACTGTTCACAACGTGAGGAGACTCTGGTGAGACTAGCCAGCTGAGACAGACTTGCTCCTGTATAGTGAACGTTTCTTTTGGTAGAGTGTCGCACGTATGTTCTGGTTTCACTGTCGTGACTTATGACTGTTACGCCAACTCCATTCTTGTCACTCATGTCACAGTATGCTGTAAACGGTGCTAGAGGTCCCTCGCCATCGGGATCGATGACGTAATTTCCACTTCTAGTGGTGGCGTATTTTCTTAACACAGAACAAGACGTTGGTTTAAACGGAATATTAATTTTGACTTTGGTTCCAATTTGTGTCAGAGCATTACCTGCTCTACAGGTGTAAGAACCTTTGTGTAATTTTCTAACGTTTTTTATTACCAGTGTTCCATTCTGTAGGACATTTGACCCTGCAGGTAAAGAAGACTCGCCCTGCTTCGTCCAACTGATTGTAGTTTTCAAGTCGCTCTCGACCACACACGGCAGATGAACAGTTGAGCCAGCCCTAGGAGTCATTTCTTTGGGGGGCCGAGCTTTAAACCGCAAACGAGAAAATACCGTAAAGTGAAACGTGTCTACTGCTGATCCGAGAATGTTCTCCGCTTTACAGATGTATGTTCCTCTGTCATTTTTTGTTACGTTATAAATATTTAGCGTTCCATCAATCACTTCGGCTCTATCCATTGGCATGATTCCAAACGCCTTAGACCACGTGATATTAGGCTGAGGCTGACCAGTAGCACTGCAGGCGATAGAAACATTTTGTTCTCCCTCAGCTAACACTTCGTTAGATGGCAAAATGATCGTAGGAGCGACTGTAATCATTGCAAGGGAAAGAAGCATGAGTTGTTAAGACAATGAAACTTGTCTCCTCAATCATCATTTACAAGAAGAAAAGAAGGAAGAACTGTAAATATTTAATTGTTGCAAAATCAAAATACTTCAGTTACCCTATGCGTAAGATGTCCAGAAATGCAAGCTGTAACGAAAATGGCAGATTTGACGAACTTTTGTCAATGATTTTTACGGGTTGGACGAAATTTTTCAATTTGTGGAAAGTTTGTCAAAGTGGCGATTCTGACGAAATTTCCCAAAGGTTGTTGACGAAATTATGCCAATGAATAGATATGACCTGGCCCCAAAAAGTTGACGAATTTGGCGAAAGTAACGATTCTAACGAAATCTCACCAAAATCGACAAATCCATATACATTCCCCCAGTCTGACGAAATTTCGTCAAATCTGCCAAATAGCTTTGGCATCATCATCAATGTGCAAACATCATTTGCATAAGAAAGAAACTGACTTACAATGGACAGACAACTTCGCCGAGGCGTTCACTTGTCCCAAAATACTTTCAGCTCTACAAGAGTAAACTCCCTCGTCATCGGGTCTAACGTCCCGAACAATCAGCTGGCCATTGGATCCTAGTACGTGACGTCCAACAGGAAGTGATGAATCCAACTTAGACCACGTGACTTTTGGCTTTGGACTGCCATCTGCCATACATTTGAAAATAGCTGTATGACTTTCATTAACCGTCATTTCAACAGGACGCTGGAGCAGGAATGGAGCCGATAGGGACTGACCCGGCTCGCCTTTGGCACCTTTCACACCTGGAGGGCCTTGTGGCCCTCTGGGACCGGTTTGCCCCGCTACTCCGATATCCCCCTTAATACCTTTCGGCCCCTGAGGTCCTATTAGCCCGTGATTACCAGGACGTCCTTCTCGGCCTGGTTTTCCAGGGGGACCCGGTTTTCCCCGTGTTCCCGCTCTACCTCGTCGACCCCTGTTACCTTTTGGTCCTGGGTGACACTGCGTGATGTCTTTCGCACAGAGTTGGTTTTGCAGAAGACTAAGTTCTTTTTTGATTAGCCTTTGTAATTCAGAGGATGTTGAATTCTGTATTAAAACATTCAAAGCGATGCGTTTTTGTCGCTTTGGGTTTTCCCCTCCACCTGAAAAATAAAGTCTTTCACATGAATAAAGTGGCATTACGTTCATCACCAACCTTTGACCATCTTAGAATGATATAAAATGTAGAGTAACAAAAAGGATCACTGCGGTATCAAAGACGAATTCCTATGTCTTGTATTAATAAATTCTATGGCTGTATTGAACTCGAGGTTGTTTTCCGTCGAATCTAGCTGATCCTTTCACTATTTCAAGGAAAGGGTCGGTCCCGAGTTGAATAGTTGAAACAAAGCAAATTGTATATATGTCGAACTATCAATTAAAGGAAAATTATAGGAAAACAAGACATTTCGCATTCTATGAAGACGAGTCAGCAATCTCCCATTCAAATGGTGATGATAGTTAATGATGGTGCATCCTCGGCCGATAGATCGTGTTCAAAGCCGCGTAATAGCTGAGACTCTCATCAACTATCATGACCTTTTGAGGTTTTTTTTGGCTTAAAGCTGAACTGTTTTTTATCTTGAATTTTAGCTACTTATTTCATCATCCTAATAAATAAAGCTCTTGAAAATAGAAAGACCTGCGGGATGTCGATGAGGTTTTCATTTTAAAATCTGCCGTAGTTTCAACAAGTCGTATACGGCTCAACACATAACACGACAAAAGTTACCTTTCGTCGCCCGCATTGTTTCCTCGGGTTCCATACTGTTCCATCCTCTGTTACTCGGCTGTACTTTTCGAAGGATTTCTGTCTCCATCTTTGAAATTGACTTTGCTGAGTTTAAAATCAGTTGATGGTTTTCTTGTATTCTGAGCTCCTGATGAATTAACGCGACACAACAGAAAATAGACAACAAGAGGCTTGACCCGGAACTCCAGCGGTAGAATATTTGTCTTCTGTTCGTCAGCTTCTGTTCTTTTTCTGTTTCTTTCGTCTTCACAGTGTTCCCAAAATTACTCTTGATATGAGACATAACTAGCGGGACATTTTTCGCTTCACTCGATAATTTCCTTACTGCAGTTCTGCTTGGCTTAAGTTAAGTTCAGCTGTCATGCGAGTAGGGCCGATGATCAATTTATATGTTCTCAACTTCACCGCAGAAGAAACGAGGTCGCTTATTTTGACTTCCTTTGGAGCTAAAACTAATAGAAACATGAACAGATGCACGTAAATAGAAAGCTGATATGTTTATCGCTGGCTGAAACTTCGTGATTGAGTGAAACGGGAACTTTAGTCTTAAATTGAAATGAGGTCAACTCAATCTTCTAAGAGGTTTAACCTAATCAGTCTCTGTTTCACGCATAATGACAACAATTTCCTGTTGCTACAATGCGCAGAAAGATGGTAATTTTATTGTTTGAAAAAAGTTCATGTTTTGGTTAAACAAGTACTTTGTAAACATCTTAATCGACATCACAACTATCTTCAAAGAAATGAAGAGCTCGAGATTTTAATTTCTCTCTCTAGTGCCTAAAACGAACATTTCCTGGTGTCATGTTATTTAGTACAGAAAGTTTGTGTTTGAGTACAACGGGAAGTTTATTGTTATTTTAAATGAGGTGAAACGTATCCTCTTCGAATCGAGAAGTCTTAAAGTTCCCTGCTCAACAAGTAACAAAAAACAATATCCCGATTAGATTCCTAGAAGCTTTTGTTACAAGCAAGAGAAATAAAGACAAGGTTGCGGTAAATGGTTTGAACCCGGGGGTAACATGTGAAGGTATAGTCTGATCGTCCGGGTGAGTGTAGTCCTGAGAAGGACTGTTGTCGGTGGCAGTGACTGACGTTTCGACAACCTGTGCGGAAGTCATCATCAGAGTCAAGTGAATGATTGTTGTCAGTAGAATGTTTTTATTCCAGTTCGTGTGAAATGATCGGTTGGTTTTGCCGTGATGTTATTGGCTGTAAGACTCAAGTGACGTAAGTCAGTCGTGATTGGTCTGTTTCGGTCTGTCGGTAAAGTTAGGTTGTTCTTTTTCGGTCGTTTGTGATGTTTATGTCGTGAATGAGTCGTTTGTATGGGGCGGGTAGTTGTTGACATCTGTTTAGGGGAGTCTGTTCTAAGTTAGTAAACCAGCTTTCCAGAGTCAGTCGTTGAAAATAGTCAGTGCTGTAGGTTAGGCATTGCGCAGAGTCCCAGTCAATGTTGTGGTTGGTAAGTCGATGGTGTTCAGCAATGTGATTGCTGACATCACCTTTCCTCGTCGCCCGTCTGTGTTCAGTCAGTCTTGTTGTGAGGTTTCTGCCAGTCTCACCGATGTAGGAGGCTTGGCAGTCGGAACAATTGATCTTATAAATCGTTCCCTGTCTGTTCCTCGGTTCGTCTTTGTCTTTAACGTTGGTTAGTAACTGACGTAGTGTGGTGATGGGTTTGTGGGCGACGCGGATATTGAAGGGTAGTAAGATGCGCGAGATGTTTTCAGACATGCCTTTTATGTACGGTATGGTTGCTGTAGTCGTGGGGGTTGCGGTGTCGTTTGTTTCGGTAGTGGTAGTGGGTCGGTGAGTGTTTCGTCGGATGAAGTCGTTGTTGTAGTTGTTCTTCGTAAAAAGAGATACCAACTATCCAAGTACCTGACGACAATACTACAACTGCTAACCGACAAATCCAGACATAAACTACAATCCACTGAAGACTTCATTAACGCTACCAAGACTGTTCAGATACCTGACGACTACAAACGAGTGTCATTTGATGTGAAATCACTGTTCACAAGTATTCCACTTCAATTAGCATTACAATGCACTGAGACTGCAATCCGACAATCTACTGACCCCCTACCGCTACCGACAGACGACATCATGGACTTGCTAAACATTTGCCTAACGTCTACTTACTTTCAGTACAACGGTAAACACTACAAACAGTTACACGGCACTGCCATGGGGTCTCCAGTTTCTGTTGTTATAGCAGAAATTGTGATGCAGAACATCGAGGAACGCGCCCTTTCGACTTGCCGACAAACGATAACGCTTTGGTTACGTTACGTTGACGACACATTCACCGCCGTTCGACACGACGAAATTGACGCATTCCACAACCACCTTAACGAACAAAACACTGACATACAGTTTACCAGAGAAGTCGAAGAAAATGGCAAACTTCCTTTTCTAGACTGCCTGGTAAGCCACAACGACAACTCATTACGAACGACAGTTTACAGGAAACCGACATGTTCGGGAGTTTGTCATATCGGAATAAGTGATCATAGCATGGTGTATGTATATAGAAAACTTTCCCTGAATGGGATGTCTAACGGACATAATTCTATTACATACAGAAATTTCCGAAATTTCGATCGCCAAAAGTTTCGTTATGATATTCTATCTCAATGTTGGGAAAATGTATACGAGTCTTCCAACCCAAACGTGATGTGGCAGCAATGGAAATGTACATTCCTGGCTATCGCTGACAAACATGCCCCACTGAAAACGATGCGCGTTCGTTCACGGAGTTCTCCGTGGATTACCTCTGAATTGAAAGACCTTATGCATAATAGAGACATATTAAAAATCAAAGCTGGCAAGACAAATGATCCTAACGATTGGGCATTATTTAAGAAACAAAGAAATATAGTCAATAAGCAAATACGCTCAGCTAAGCAAGCTTATTACCAAAATAGTTTAAATAAGCAAACCAGCGACTCCCGAAAGACCTGGCAGACTATAAACGAGCTAACTTCTCGAAAATCTGGGAAAACGCCAGTGGCGTCACTAAAAGTGAACGGATTAACGATAACTAATCCGTTGGAGCTATCAAACGAATTCAATAACCACTTTGCTAATATTGGTCCAAAACTTGCCAGTGAGATAAATTGTGATAGTGGTAGCTATCAAAGATATCTTACCGCAACAGATAAACGGTTTAAGCTCCAACCCACCAATCCAACTAAAGTATTTTCACTTTTAAATAAACTAGACAAGTCAAAGGCAACAGGCCTTGACAAAATATCTGCTAGGCTTATCAGGGAATGTGCTGATCTCATTTGTGTGCCGATATGTGATATTTTCAATCAATCTATTAGCCAAGGGACGTTCCCAGACGACTGGAAATATGCAAGGATTACCCCTCTTTATAAACAAGGTGATCGCGGTGATGCTAACAATTACCGCCCAATATCGGTGATTCCAATAATGGCGAAGGTGTTTGAAAGGATAGTTTATGAACAGTTATATGCCTATTTGGAAGAGCACGATATTTTATGTCAAAACCAATCAGGGTTTCGTGCTAATCATTCAACTGTAACAGCTTTGTTGGAAGCGACAGATTCTTGGGCATATAATATTGATAACGAGAAAATCAATGGAGTCATTTTTCTAGATTTGAAAAAAGCTTTTGACACTGTTGATCATCAGATCCTTCTATCGAAACTAAACTATTATGGTATACATGGAAAATCTTTCAGATGGTTTCAGTCATATTTGGAAAACCGAACACAAAAATGCTCTGTCAACGGGTCGCTATCCAGTAGCTACTCGTTGACTTGCGGCGTCCCTCAAGGGACCATTCTCGGTCCATTATTGTTCTTATTATATATCAACGATCTTCCAAATTGCTTATCAAATTGTAAACCGAGAATGTATGCCGATGACACGCACCTCACATATGCGGGAAGCAATCTTGAGAACGTTCAGTTTTGTCTAAATGAAGACCTAGAAAACGTCTTCAACTGGCTACAAGCGAACAAACTCACGTTGAACATGACTAAAACCGAATTCATGCTAATAGGGTCGAGGCAGAGACTGAATACTCTCACAGCTTCACCAACAATTAGAATGAACAATACTCAAGTGAGCCAGGTTTCAGCTACAAAATCGCTTGGTGTAATAATAGACGATAAACTCGATTGGCATAGTCACATCGAAAAACTAACGAAAAAGATCGCCTCTGGTATCGGGGCCCTAAAGCGAATTAGGCACCTGATCCCAGCATCAACCTTACATCTCATCTACCAAGCTTTAGTAAAACCTCACTTTGATTACTGTGACATTGTTTGGGGTAGCTGTGGGAAAACGCTACGAGACAAACTGCAGAAATTGCAGAATAGAGCAGCCCGTGTGTTGACATTCTTTAACTATGATGCTGATGCAACTGAGCTACTCGAGTTTTTAGGGTGGAAAAATCTTGCACGCCAGCAGGAAATCCATAAAGCCACCATGATGTTTAGATGTCTGCACGGGCTAGCTCCAAGGTATCTATATTCAAAGTTTACGTGGCGTGACTCTGCTTATGACCTCAGGGACTCTGAAAATAAGCTTAATGTTCCACTACCGCGCACTAATTATTACAGAAAAAGCTTTAGCTACAATGGCGCCACATTATGGAACAGTTTACCAAGCGATATAAGGAACACAGAGTCTCTGGGGTTATTTAAACGTAAGATCAATGACATTTTTTAAGTCTAACGCACGGCATTCACGGAAAACAGCTTTAGTGTTATAGTATGTAGTTTTAATTTTAAATATCTTAGCGTATGTGATATGTATTTTTATAGGCTGATGAATTGATCGTGTCTAAATAAAGATTACAATACAATACAATACACACACCGACAGATTACTAGACGAGTCATCCTACAACCCTACATCACACAAAGCCACAACTATCAGAACTCTAACACGACGCGCACAACTAGTATGTGACTCGACAGACAGCTTATCCGACGAGAACAAATACCTTCACCGTGTTTTTACGAAGAACAACTACAACAACGACTTCATCCGACGAAACACTCACCGACCCACTACCACTACCGAAACAAACGACACCGCAACCCCCACGACTACAGCAACCATACCGTACATAAAAGGCATGTCTGAAAACATCTCGCGCATCTTACTACCCTTCAATATCCGCGTCGCCCACAAACCCATCACCACACTACGTCGGTTACTAACCAACGTTAAAGACAAAGACGAACCGAGGAACAGACAGGGAACGATTTATAAGATCAATTGTTCCGACTGCCAAGCCTCCTACATCGGTGAGACTGGCAGAAACCTCACAACAAGACTGACTGAACACAGACGGGCGACGAGGAAAGGTGATGTCAGCAATCACATTGCTGAACACCATCGACTTACCAACCACAACATTGACTGGGACTCTGCGCAATGCCTAACCTACAGCACTGACTATTTTCAACGACTGACTCTGGAAAGCTGGTTTACTAACTTAGAACAGACTCCCCTAAACAGATGTCAACAACTACCCGCCCCATACAAACGACTCATTCACGACATAAACATCACAAACGACCGAAAAAGAACAACCTAACTTTACCGACAGACCGAAACAGACCAATCACGACTGACTTACGTCACTTGAGTCTTACAGCCAATAACATCACGGCAAAACCAACCGATCATTTCACACGAACTGGAATAAAAACATTCTACTGACAACAATCATTCACTTGACTCTGATGATGACTTCCGCACAGGTTGTCGAAACGTCACTCACTGCCACCGACAACAGTCCTTCTCAGGACTACACTCACCCGGACGATCAGACTATACCTTCACAAAGACAAGGTTGTCAGGTGGCGGGAATATTTAGCGGGTCTGCCTGAGAGGCCAAACTTTCGCCCGACGTGATTTTAGTTGACAGACCCGATACAAAAAAAAAACCTGTTCTTTGTTCTTTACGCTTTTGCCTCCTTCACCATTCTCATGATTGCTACTGTGCAAAAAACGTATTCAGAGACAATGGGGATGCTTTATTCTGAGCGTATCTGCACCTTAGACAAAGATATAGTCAGTAACTGAGAAAGGCTCGTGATTAAAGTCTTGTGTCGCATAAAGCTAATTAAAAACGCCATGAGCTCGGAGTTGTCCAAGTGGCAAAGAAAGCTAGGGTATCGACTTCCGCTACAGCTAAAATATTTACTTCATGGATCAGTTAGATCCAGGTTTTCCCCTTGCTCGAAAGTGTAATTTACTGTCAGTGGGAACAACTCGTGCATGCCTGCATCGTTCTAATGAGGGCTAATCCTAGAGTTGATACAGTTGTCTATGGCTACCAACTTATAGCGTTTACCGTTCATTTCTAATTTAAGCCACCTTTCACACGTAAAAAATTTGGAAGTATTCGGTCTTATTCACTTAGAAATTCCATAACATTTTAATTTCCCTAGTGTGTAGTAACCACTTCCACGATTTGTATTTCCAAACCTGAGTTGTTTGACAGGAAGATGTACCTTATCGGTGAGCAGACCGCTGTCATCACGCCAGACATTGTCACTTGTATCACAGTTACAAGCTCTGTTTAAACGTGGACAGGAATTGGTCATTCCGCATGCGCATTTACCACTGCCTGATGCTGCTCCACCCCAGTAATTCATCTTTACAGAATCACGTGACACCCACCAAGAGTATCCGATAACGCCAAATATGACTGCGTTGTTACACTCATACTTAATATACTGCTCACAGTGTGGGGAGACTCTGGTGAGACTCGCCAGCTGAGACAGACTCGCTCCAGTGTAATGAATGTCACGTGAGTAACTCCCCGGTGGGCCATAACCAGTCACCAATGTCCTGCTTTCACTATCGTGACTAATCACTGTCACGCCAACTCCATTCTTGTCACTCATGTCACAGTATACTGTAAACGGTGCTAGAGGTCCCTCGCCATCGGGATCGATGACGTAATTTCCACTTCTAGTGGTGGCGTATTTTCTTAACACAGAACAAGACGTTGGTTTAACCGTAATATTAATTTTGACTTTGGTTTCAATTTGTGTCAGAACATTATCTGCTCTACAGGTGTAAGAACCTTCGTGTAATTTCCTAACGTTTTTTATTACCAGCGTTTCATTCTGTAGGACATTTGACCCTGCAGGTAAAGAAGACTCGCCCTGCTTCGTCCAACTGATTGTAGTTTTCAAGTCGCTCTCGACCACACACGGCAGATGAACAGTTGAGCCAGCCCTAAAAGTCATTTCTTTATATTCCAGAATGAACAGAGCGGAGAATATCTGTTTTATTATGTGACTTTCAAGGCAGTGCCGCCTGGTGTAATGGCTACCATTGACTTGTCCACGCCCCTACGTAAGAGCACGTCTCATGTGGTGACATTACACAATCCCCTCAGTACCCCTGTGACATTCAACTCTCAGTGCTCCGTGGCTGACATCCAGCTGCCGCCAAGTTTCACCGTTCCACCTTTATCTGAGGTTGGTAGCTGACTTGTTTTAAAATGCTTTATGCTCCATTAATTCCAGTCATCTTACTTTTAGTGACTATTTTCCTTTTCTTTCGTTGTAGGATTTTTGTAAGGTGAATTTTTTTCATTTCTCCCCAATTATTAAAGAAATTTTCTCACCTCTGGACAGTCTTTCATATTTGACGAAAAAATGAAGTAAATTACGTTAATTACATGTACATCCCATGGTACTTTTATTTTTTTCCTTTTTCATTTTTTTTCTTATTCTAGGGAAAAGGGCTAGCATAAGTCGCTTTTAACTCATTAGTTCTATAATACCAATTTTCTCTATTTTTTCTCTTGTTGTGTGTTAAATTACTTTCTATTGTTGACAATATTGGAGGTTGTCTGTATTGAAAAAACCTCTGCAGCAAGCTTTAGCAGTAATCGAGCTTTTCGCTTGTTTTCTTTTCGTCTGTTGATTCCAGGGCTCGTGCATGTTTGAGTACCTACCACTGAAGGCCGGTGAGTTGACTGGTCGACTCTCCTTCAGCAGTTCAGAATTAGGCGTGTATCAGTATGACCTCAACCTGACTGCAACACCTGCCGGCACGGAGGCTCCTGTTCATTTCCGTGCGGGCCTTGGAACCAGTCAAAGTCAGACCTGCCGATTTGTAAACTTTACCAAGTCTAAAGTCGAGTACAGCTGCAAGGTAGTAACATTTATTCCGCCTTTGTTGCTTGCTATTCTCATGGTTATGAGCGAAGTCGAAGACCCAGTAGAAACATTTACACCCTTATTGATAATCACAGTTCATTATGGAGTGTTGAGCCACAGAAAATAATGATATTATGACTAAAATTGCACCACTAGTGAATGGAAGGTGGCATCCTTTTTGTATGTATTCGGTCTCTACATCGAGTAAAGTTATTTATCCTAATTGTCTTTTTTTGTAGGTTGTTTTCTTCAATCCTTGTCAACCATTTACCAACATCAATTTTCACGTTCCCTTTTTGCTGTTAATCTCACTAAACTACCATTTTGCAGTTTCCCTTACGTTGAGGAAAAATGGGCATGAGTGATCCAGCTTTTTTTGGTTGAGCCAGAAAAAGCTGGTCTTCAGTGGGATCCTAATATTGAGTTT
Organism: Stylophora pistillata; assembly: GCF_964205215.1. Classification (NCBI taxonomy): domain Eukaryota; kingdom Metazoa; phylum Cnidaria; class Anthozoa; order Scleractinia; family Pocilloporidae; genus Stylophora; species Stylophora pistillata. Next base: position 11,568,955 of record NC_142521.1, on the reverse strand, counting down.
TATGCTATAGTCTCTCACTAATTGAGTTAACTCTTTTTAAAGGTGGACAACACTGATTTCCATGTTGAAAAGAATATTACGGCAGCCTCGGCGTCAAGTGGAGGCACAGAGGTGGGTGTGGAAGTGACGTATGAACCATCTCGTCTGGGTGATACTCGCGCTACTCTGACTGTTTTCTCTCCAGTGGGAGGAGAATACGTGTTCCCTCTGTTTGGTCACTGCAGTCCTCCAAAACCTCAGGGTCCTTACTCGATCAAAGCGGGTGCAACAACCTCAATACCGTTTAAAAACGTGTTTTCACACACTACTCAGTTCACCTTCTGCGTGGATAGTCCGTGTTTTAATGTGAAGGCGAGCGAGAGCATTCGTGCTAAGAAGACCCATAATGTTATCGTTGGTTTCGAGGGAAACCAAGGAGGTTCCAAGGCTCCGCGCATGGGTAGACTCATGGTCACATGTCCGAGGAGCGCAGGTGGTGCTGGAAATGTTACTTGGACTTTTTATCTGAAGGGCGTCACTCCGTGAAATTGAACTGTGTTTAATTTCCGTTTTCTTTTAACGACGGAATTATTTGTTATAGGACCCTGTGCAGTGCTTCAACTTGTAGATATCATTCATTTCACATTTAAAGTTGAAATATATTTACGCATGCACAGTTTCTTTAACCTTCTCTACGCATGCGTGTTTTTTAATGCATAAATTTTTTGTCTGAAGTCATTTTTTTCATATCATAGCAGTTGTTTAGTTGTTGTTTTGATCTCGTTGAAAATGTAAAGTAATGATAATAAAGGTGGTGTATGAGACGCTTCTAAGTGTTGTCCAACTTGTTCTTTTACCCAGATCTTTTTGCAAATTCACAACTCCATGAGATCTCTGCGATTCCTGCATCTCATAAAATACCCGTGAAGTAGATCTTAAAAATTGAAGGATCTCATGTGATTAAAAACTCCAGTTTCCAATCAGTGGAAGAGTATTTCCGTGAGAACATAATAATAATGGTAATAATAATAATAGTAATATAATGATAATAATAACAATAATGATGATAACATTAACAATGGCTTATTTAACAGATTCACGGGGTGGCTCTTCTCTGTTAAATTAAATTATTTGCAATTGAAAACAAATTACAGTATTCGTAATACGGCAATATTCCAATCCATAAACACTTAACCATTACGGTCCTTGCCTAAAAAACCATCTCAAAACTCTAGATATAGCTTTAGCTATCCTACATTTTCGAAAAGCCCCAAGTCGGGATGATAAACTACCGCTGTGATTAGTGGATTCATTTGAGTATACTGAATGTGATGGGCTGATGCAACCGTCCGATTACAATTTTACAAAATTATTAGTGAAAAACAATGCAGTTTATCCACTATGAAATATCTGTTTTCTATGGATGGCCGGCGTTCTTTTAATTATCATATAACCCGTCCGGCGCCGCGCGCATAGAAAACCCTAATGATGGATGACATCAGTAGGGCCGCACAGGTTGACGTGACCTAGGGCCTGCTTAATTCTCGAAGGTCTCGGTAAATCAACGGGCGTCTTATGTTGAGCTGTTTTCTTTCGTACGGTTTCAAAAGTTTTGGAAATTATACAACAAAACTTTCAGCAACAGAAACAAAATGGATCCGGAAGAAGCCGTCCGGCCCTGCACTCACACGGATTCGTCGCAAAGGCATTTAGGAAAAACGAAACGAAAGTCACATTTTTCGATGAATTTTAAGTTTCTTGTTCTGACTCGAAAAAAACAAAAGGAAAAAATAGGTGAAAAGTTTAACTGTAGAATCTATTTTTGTTGTTGTCCCGCAAGCGCCCGTCCATCGCGCTCTTAAAGGTAGAAACAAAACTTTCGAACTTTTTAACACGTAGTGGTCATGATAAAATGTCTATTGACTGAGTAAGGTCGGGCCAGACGGGAAATTATTGGCTCTCGTTTATTACGCACAGACCTCGTTGCGCACGGTCTATACATCATGGACTGAAGCCAAACATTTTACCGTCCGACCCTTCCACTTAATCAATAAGTACATATTTTGAATAAATATCATTCTTCTTGCCTAACATTTTTGTGAAGACTTTTCCAATCCTGCTGTAGCGAAAAAAAGTTTACGAAAATAACTGGTTTGGGGCATTGGGCCCGCTAACTGATTTACAGAATCCCGGCAAGTCTTTGGGAAAATGTCAGATAGATTTACTAATGCAGAGGCAAAGCCACGTAGGGATTTATAAACCATTAGGTCCTTTGATTGTTTTGCTAAGAACTGTGATTTTCTTGAAAAAACGTTCAACTTACGAGAGAAATTGTGAGAGAAACTGTATCAATTATTCAAACTGCACTAGGTTAGGAAAGTGGCGGGGGTTGAATTTCGCGTTCATTCTACCGCTATTTCGTTCGTTATATTTCCATTAAATCTCTGCCTATCAGTCTTAATAGCTAGCTTTTATAATAAAGTATCAAAGGCAAATGTCTTGATAAGCTGTCCTAATTATGTATATTTGATGCTGATGACAGTCACCTTATTGACTTTTTAAGCGATTCCATAGCACTTCAGTTTTCCGAGTGTGTGATATCCTTCCTCGGGAGTACCGATAGTATCACTAAACCTCATTTTTCTAACCGGGAGATGATTCTTATCCGTGAGAATACCACTATCTTCACGCCACACATTGTCATTTTTGTCACAGTTACAAGTGACTTGAGAGTCTGCGCACGAGTTGGTCATTCCACATGCACACTTGCCACTGTCAGGTGATGCTCCGCCCCAATAATTCATCTGGGTGGAATCACGTGACACCCACCAGCCCATGCCTGTCATACGGGAATGATGACACTCATACTTGATAAACTGTTCACAGTGTAAGGAGATTCTAGTGAGACTTGCCAGCTGAGTAAGACTAGCTCCGGTGTAATGAATGTCTCGTACATAATTGTTAGTACCCTTTACGCGTGTTCTGCTTTCACTGTCGTGACTGATGACTGTCACGCCAACTCCATTCTTGTCACTCATGTCACAGTATACTGTAAACGGTGCTAGAGGTCCCTCTCCATCGGGATCGATGACGTAATTTCCACTTCTAGTGGTGGCGTAATTTCTTAACACAGAACAAGACGTTGGTTTAACCGTAATATTAATTTTGACTTTGGTTTCAATTTGTGTCAGAACATTACTTGCTCTACAGGTGTAAGAACCTTCGTGTAATTTTCTAACGTTTTTTATTACCAGCGTTTCATTCCGTAGGACATTTGACCCTGCAGGTAAAGAAGACTCGCCCTGCTTCGTCCAACTGATTGTAGTTTTCAAGTCGCTCTCGACCACACACGGCAGATGAACAGTTGAGCCAGCCCTAGGAGTCATTTCTTTGGGGGGCCTAGCTTTAAACCGCAGACGAGAAAATACCGTTAAGTGAAACGTGTCTACTGCTGATCCGAGAATGTTCTCCGCTCTACAGATGTATGTTCCTCTGTCATTTTTTGTTACGTGATAAATATTTAGCGTTCCATCAATCACTTCGGCTCTATCCATTGGCAAGATTCCAAACGCCTTGGACCACGTGATATTAGGCTGAGGCTGACCAGTAGCACTGCAGGCGATAGAAACATTTTGTTCTCCCTCAGCTAACACTTCGTTAGATGGCAAAATAACCGTAGGAGCGACTGTAATCATTGCAAGAGAAAGAAGTATGAATTGTTGAGACAATGAAGGTTGTCTCCTGAATCATCATAGACAAGAAGAAAAGAAGGAAGAACTGTAATTATTTAATTGTTGCAAAATCAAAATACTTCAGTTACCCTATGCGTAAGATGCCTAGAAATGCAAGCTGTAACGAAAATGGCAGATTTGACGAACTTTTGTCCGTGATTTTGACGGGTTTGACGAAATTTGTCAATTTGTGGAAAGTTTGTCAAAGTGGCGATTCTTACGAAATTTCACCAAAGTTGTTGACGAAATCATGCCAATGAATAGATATGACCTGGCCCCAAAAAGTTGACGAATTTGGCGAAAGTAACGATTCTAACGAAATTTCGCCAAAATCGACAAATCTATATACATTCCCACAGTCTGACGAAATTTCGTCAAATCTGCCAAATAGCTTTGGCATAATCATCAATGTGCAAACACCATCGTCCTCTATTTGCATAAGAAAGAAACTGACTTACAATGGACAGACAACTTCGCTGAGGCGTTTACTTTTCCCAAAATACTTTCAGCTCTACAAGAGTAAACTCCCTCGTCATCAGGTCTAACGTCCCTAACAATCAGCTGGCCATTGGATCCTAGTCCGTGACGTCCAACAGGAAGTGATGAATCCAACTTAGACCACGTGACTTTTGGCTTTGGACTGCCATCTGCCATACATTTGAAAATAGCTGTATGACTTTCATTAACCGTCATTTCAACAGGACGCTGGAGCAGGAATGGAGCCGATAGGGACTGACCGGGCTCGCCTTTGGCACCTTTCACACCTGGAGGGCCTTCTGGCCCTCTGGGACCAGTTTCCCCTGCTACTCCGATATCCCCTTTAATACCTTTCGGTCCCTGAGGTCCTATTAGCCCGTGATTACCAGAACGTCCTTCTCGGCCTGGTTTTCCAGGGGGACCCGGTTTTCCTCGTGTTCCCGCTCTACCTCGTCGACCCCTGTTACCTTTTGGTCCTGGGCGACACAGCGTGTTGTCCTTCGCACAAAGTTGGTTTTGCAGAAGACTAAGTTCTTTTTTGATTAGCCTTTGTAATTCAGAGGATGTTGAATTCTGTATTAAAACATTCAAAGCGATGCGTTTTTGTCGCTTTGGGTTTTCCCTTCCACCTGAAAAATAAAGTCTTTCACATGAATAAAGTGGCATCACCAACCTTTGACCATCTTAGAATGATATAAAATGTAAAGTAACAAAAAGGATCACTGCGGTATCAAAGACAAATTCCTATGTCTTGTATTAATAAATTCTATGGCTGTATTGAACTCGAGGTTGTTTTCCGTCGAATCTAGCTGATCCTTTCACTATTTCAAGGAAAGGGTCGGTCCCGAGTTGAATAGTTGAAACAAAGCAAATTGTATTTATGCCGAACTATCAATTAAAGGAAAATTATAGGAAAACAAGACATTTCGCATTCTATGAAGACGAGTCAGCAAACTCCCATTCAAATGGTGATGATATTTAATGATGGTGCATCCTCGGCCGATAGATCGTGTTCAAAACCGCGTAGTAGTTGAGACTCTCATCAACTATCATGACCTTTTGAGGTCTTTTTTGGCTTAAAGCTGAACTGTTTTTTATCTTGAATTTTAGCTACTTATTTCATCATCCTAATAAATAAAGCTCTTGAAAATAGAAAGACCTCCGGGATGTCGATGAGGTTTTCATTTTAAAATCTGCCGTAGTTTCAACAAGTCGTATCCGGCTCAACACATAACACGACAAAAGTTACCTTTCGTCGCCCGCATTGTTTCTTCGGGTACCATACTGTTCCATCCTCTGTTACTCGGCTGTACTTTTCGAAGGATTTCTGTCTCCATCTTTGAAATTGACTTTGCTGAGTTTAAAATCAGTTGATGGTTTTCTTGTATTCTGAGCTCCTGATGAATTAACGCGACATAACAGAAAACAGACAACAAGAGGCCTGACCCGGAACACAAGCGGTTCAATATTTGTTTTCTGTTCGTCAGCTTCTGTTCTTTTTCTGTTTCTTTCATCTTCACAGTGTTCCCAAAATTACTCTTTATATGAGACATAACTAGCGGGACATTTTTCGCTTCACTCGATAATTTCCTTACTGCAGTTCTGCTTGGATTAAGTTAAGTTCAGCTGTCATGCGAGTCAGGCCGATGATCAATTTATATGTTTTCAACTTCACCTCTGAAGGAACGAAGTCGCTTATTTTCACCTCCTTTGGAGCTAAAACTAATAGAAACATGAACAGATGCACGTAAATAGAAAGCTGATATGTTTATCACTGGCTGAAAATTCGTGATTGAGTGAAACGGGAACTTTAGTCTTAAATTTAAATGAGGTCAACTCAATCTTCTAAGAGGTTTAACCTAATCAGTCTCCGTTTCACGCACAATGACAACAATTCCCTGTTGCTACAATGCGCAGAAAGATGGTAATTTTATTGTTTGAAGAAAGTTCATGTTTGGGTTAAACAAGTACTTTGTAAACATCTTATTCGACGTCATAACTATCTTCAAAGAAATGAAGAGCTTGAGATTTTAATTTCTCTCTCTCCAGTGCCTAAAACGAACATTTCCTGGTGTCATGTTATTTACTACAGAAAGTTTGTTTGAGTATAACGGGAAGTTTATTGTTATTTTAAATGAGGTGAAACGTATCCTCTTCGAATCGAGAAGTCTTAAAGTTCCCTGCTCAACACGTAACAAAAAACAATATCCCGATTAGATTCCTAGAAGCTTTTGTTACAAGCAAGAAAAATAAAGACAAGGTTGTTAGGTGGCGGGAATATTTAGCGGGTCTGCCTGAGAGGCCAAACTTTGGCCCGACGTGATTTTAGTTGACAGACCCGATACAAAAAAAAACCTGTTCTTTGTTCTTTACGCTTTTGCCTCCTTCGCCATTATCATGATTGCTACTGTGCAAAAAACGTATTCAGAGACAATGGGGATGCTTTATTCTAAGCGTATCTGCACCTTAGACAAAGATATAGTCAGTAACTGAGAAAGGCTCGTGATTAAAGTCTTGTGTCGCATAAAGCTAATTAAAAACGCTATGAGCTCGGAGTTGTCCAAGTGGCAACGAAAGTTAGGATATCGACTTCCGCTACAGCTGAAATATTTACTTCATGGATCGGTTACATCCAGGTTTTCTCCTTGCTCGAAAGTGTAATTTATTGCCAGTGGGAACAATTCGTGGCTGCACCGTTCTAATGAGGGTTAATCCTAGAGTTGATACAGTTGTCTATGGCCACCAACTTATGGCGTTTACCTTTCATTTCTAATTTAAGCCACCTTTCACACGTAAAAAATTTGGAAGTATTCGGTCTTATTCACTTAGAAATTCCATAACATTTTAATTTCCCTAGTGTGTAGTAACCACTTCCACCACTTGTATGTCCAAACCTGAGCTGTTTGACAGGAAGATGTACCTTATCGGTGAGCAGACCGCTGTCATCACGCCAAACATTGTCACTTGCATCACAGTTACAAGCTGTGTTTAAACGTGGACAGGAATTGGTCATTCCGCATGCGCATTTACCACTGCCTGATGCTGCTCCACCCCAGTAATTCATTTTTACAGAATCACGTGACACCCACCAAGAGTATCCGTTACCGGCAAATATGACTGCGTTGTAGCACTCATATTTAATATACTGCTCACAGTGTGGGGAGACTCTGGTGAGACTCGCCAGCTGAGACAGACTCGCTCCAGTGTAATGAATGTCACATGAGTAACTCCCCGGTGGGCCATAACCAGTCACCAATGTCCTGCTTTCACTATCGTGACTAATCACTGTCACGCCAACTCCATTGTTGTCACTCATGTCACAGTATACTGTAAACGGTGCTAGAGGTCCCTCGCCATCGGGATCGATGACGTAATTTCCACTTCTAGTGGTGGCGTATTTTCTTAACACAGAACAAGACGTTGGTTTCACCGTAATATTAATTTTGACTTTGGTTTCAATTTGTGTCAGAACATTACGTGCTCTACAGGTGTAAGAACCTTCGTGTAATTTTCTAACGTTTTTTATTACCAGCGTTTCATTCTGTAGGACATTTGACCCTGCAGGTAAAGAAGACTCGCCCTGCTTCGTCTAAGTGATTGTAGTTTTCAAGTCGCTCTCGATCACACACGGCAGATGAACAGTTGAGCCAGCCCTAAAAGTCATTTCTTTATATTCCAGAATGAACAGAGCGGAGAATATCTGTTTTATTATGTGACTTTCAAGGCAGTGCCGCCTGGTGTAATGGCTACCATTGACTTGTCCACGCCCATACGTAAGAGCACGTCTCATGTGGTGACATTACACAATCCCCTCAGTACCCCTGTGACATTCAACTCTCAGTGCTCCGTGGCTGACATCCAGCTGCCGCCAAGTTTCACCGTTCCACCTTTATCTGAGGTTGGTAGCTGACTTGTTTTAAAATGCTTTATGCTCCATTAATTCCAGCCATCTTACTTTTAGTGACTATTTTCCTTTTCTTTCGTTGTAGGATTTTTGTAAGGTGAATTTTTTTCATTTCTCCCCAATTATTAAAGAAATTTTCTCACCTCTGGACAGTCTTTCATATTTGACGAAAAAATGAAGTAAATTACGTTAATTACATGTACATCCCATGGTACTTTTATTTTTTTTCCTTTTTCATTTTTTTTCTTATTCTAGGGAAAAGGGCTAGGATAAGTCGCTTTTAACTCATTAGTTCTATAATACCAATTTTCTCTTTTTTTCTCTTGTTGTGTGTTAAATTACTTTCTATTGTTGACAATATTGGAGGTTGTCTGTATTGAAAAAACCTCTGCAGCAAGCTCTAGCAGTAATCGAGCTTGTCGCTTGTTTTCTTTTCGTCTGTTGATTCCAGGGCTCGTGCATGTTTGAGTACCTACCACTGAAGGCCGGTGAGTTGACTGGTCGACTCTCCTTCAGCAGTTCAGAATTAGGCGTGTATCAGTATGACCTCAACCTGACTGCAACACCAGCCGGCACGGAGGCTCCTGTTCATTTCCGTGCGGGCCTTGGAACCAGTCAAAGTTAGACCTGTCGATTTGTAAACTTTGCCAAGTCTAAAGTCGAGTACAGCTGCAAGGTAGTAACATTTATTCCGCCTTTGTTGCTTGCTATTCTCATGGTTATGAGCGAAGTCGAAGACCCAGTAGAAACATTTACACCCTTATTGATAATCACAGTTCATTATGGAGTGTTGAGCCACAGAAAATAATGATATTATGACTAAAATTGCACCACTAGTGAATGGAAGGTGGCATCCGTTTTGTATGTATTCGGTCTCTACATCGAGTCAAGTTATTTATCCTAATTGTCTTTTTATGTTGGTTGTTTTCTTCAATCCTTGTCAACCATTTACCAACATCAATTTTCACGTTCCCTTTTTGCTTTTAATCACACTAAACTACCATTTTGCAGTTTCCCTTACGTTGAGGAAAAATGGGCATGAGTGATCCAGCTTTTTTTGGTTGAGCCAGAAAAAGCTGGTCTTCAGTGGGATCCTAATATTAAGTTTTATGCTATAGTCTCTCACTAATTGAGTTAACCCTTTTTAAAGGTGGACAACACTGATTTCCATGTTGAAAAGAATATTACGGCAGCCTCGGCGTCAAGTGGAGGCACAGAGGTGGGTGTGGAAGTGACGTATGAACCATCTCGTCTGGGTGATACTCGCGCTACTCTGACTGTTTTCTCTCCAGTGGGAGGAGAATACGTGTTCCCTCTGTTTGGTCACTGCAGTCCTCCAAAACCTCAGGGCCCTTACTCGATCAAAGCGGGTGCAACAACCTCAATACCGTTTAAAAACGTGTTTTCACACACTACTCAGTTCACTTTCTGCGTGGATAGTCCGTGTTTTAATGTGAAGGCGAGCGAGAGCATTCGTGCTAAGAAAACCCATAATGTTATCGTTGGTTTCGAGGGAAACCAAGGAGGTTCCAAGGCTCCGCGCATGGGTAGACTCATGGTCACATGTCCGAGGAGCGCAGGTGGTGCTGGAAATGTTACTTGGACTTTTTATCTGAAGGGCGTCACTCCGTGAAATTGAACTGTGTTTAATTTCCGTTTTCTTTTAACGAAGGAATTATTTGTTATAGGACCCTGTGCAGTGCTTCAACTTGTAGATATCATTCATTTCACATTTAAAGTTGAAATATATTTACGCATGCACAGTTTCTTTAACCTTCTCTACACATGCGTGTTTTTTAATGCATAAATTTTTTGTCTGAAGTCATTTTTTTCATATCATAGCAGTTGTTTAGTTGTTGTTTTGATCTCGTTGAAAATGTAAAGTAATGATAATAAAGGTGGTGTATGAGACGCTTCTAAGTGTTGTCCAACTTGTTCTTTTACCCAGATCTTTTTGCAAATTCACAACTCCATGAGATCTCTGCGATTCCTGCATCTCATAAAATACCCGTGAAGTAGATCTTAAAAATTGAAGGATCTCATGTGATTAAAAACTCCAGTTTCCAATCAGTGGAAGAGTATTTCCGTGAGAACATAATAATAATGGTAATAATAATAATAGTAATATAATGATAATAATAACAATAATGATGATAACATTAACAATGGCTTATTTAACAGATCCACGGGGTGGCTCTTCTCTGTTAAATTAAATTATTTGCAATTGAAAACAAATTACAGTATTCGTGATACGGCAATATTCCAATCCATAAACACTTAACCATTACGGTCCTTGCCTAAAAAACCATCTCAAAACTCTAGATATAGCTTTAGCTATCCTACATTTTCGAAAAGCCCCAAGTCGAGATGATAAACTACCGCTGTGATTAGTGGATTCATTTGAGTATACTGAATGTGATGGGCTGATGCAACCGTCCGATTACAATTTTACAAAATTATTAGTGAAAAACAATGCAGTTCATCCACTATGAAATATCTGTTTTCTATGGATGGCCGGCGTTCTTTTAATTATCATATAACCCGTCCGGCGCCGCGCGCATAGAAAACCCTAATGATGGATGACATCAGTAGGGCCGCACAGGTTGACGTGAGCTAGGGCCTGCTTAATTCTCGAAGGTCTCGGTAAATCAACGGGCGTCTTATGTTGAGCTGTTTTCTTTCGTACGGTTTCAAAAGTTTTGGAAATTATACAACAAAACTTTCAGCAACAGAAACAAAATGGATCCGGAAGAAGCCGTCCGGCCCTGCACTCACACGGATTCGTCGCAAAGGCGTTTAGGAAAAACGAAACGAAAGTCACATTTTTCGATGAATTTTAAGTTTCTTGTTCTGACTCGAAAAAAAAAAAGGAAAAAATAGGTGAAAAGTTTAACTGTAGAATCTATTTTTGTTGTTGTCCCGCAAGCGCCCGTCCATCGCGCTCTTAAAGGTAGAAACAAAACTTTCGAACTTTTTAACACGTAGTGGTCATGATAAAATGTCTATTGACTGAGTAAGGTCGGGCCAGACGGGAAATTATTGGCTCTCGTTTATTACGCACAGACCTCGTTGCGCACGGTCTATACATCATGGACTGAAGCCAAACATTTTACCGTCCGACCCTTCCACTTAGTCAATAAGTACGTATTTTGAATAAATATCATTCTTCTTGCCTAACATTTCTGTGAAGACTTTTCCAATCCTGCTGTAGCGAAAAAAAGTTTACGAAAATAACTAGTTTGGGGCATTGGGCCCGCTAACTGATTTACAGAATCCCGGCAAGTCTTTGGGAAAATGTCAGATAGATTTACTAATGCAGAGGCAAAGCCACGTAGGGATTTATAAACCATTAGGTCCTTTGATTGTTTTGCTAAGAACTGCGATTTTCTTGAAAAAACGTTCAACTTACGAGAGAAATTGTGAGAGAAACTGTATCAATTATTCAAACTGCACTAGGTTAGGAAAGTGGCGGGGGTTGAATTTCGCGTTCATTCTACCGCTATTTCGTTCGTTATATTTCCATTAAATCTCTGCGTATCAGTCTTAATAGCTAGCTTTTATAATAAAGTATCAAAGGCAAATGTCTTGATAAGCTGTCCTAATTATGTATATTTGATGCTGATGACAGTCACCTTATTGACTTTTTAAGCGATTCCATAGCACCTCAGTTTTCCGAGTGTGTGATATCCTTCCTCGGGAGTACCGATAGTATCACTAAACCTCATTTTTCTAACCGGGAGATGATTCTTATCCGTGAGAATACCACTATCTTCACGCCACACATTGTCATTTTTGTCACAGTTACAAGTGACTTGAGAGTCTGCGCACGAGTTGGTCATTCCACATGCACACTTGCCACTGTCAGGTGATGCTCCGCCCCAATAATTCATCTGGGTGGAATCACGTGACACCCACCAGCCATAGCCTGTCATACGGGAATGATGACACTCATACTTGATAAACTGTTCACAGTGTAAGGAGATTCTAGTGAGACTTGCCAGCTGAGTAAGACTAGCTCCGGTGTAATGAATGTCTCGTACATAATTGTTAGTACCCTTTACGCGTGTTCTGCTTTCACTGTCGTGACTGATGACTGTCACGCCAACTCCATTCTTGTCACTCATGTCACAGTATACTGTAAACGGTGCTAGAGGTCCCTCTCCATCGGGATCGATGACGTAATTTCCACTTCTAGTGGTGGCGTAATTTCTTAACACAGAACAAGACGTTGGTTTAACCGGAAAATTAATTTTGACTTTGGTTTCAATTTGTGTCAGAACATTACTTGCTCTACAGGTGTAAGAACCTTCGTGTAATTTTCTAACGTTTTTTATTACCAGCGTTTCATTCCGTAGGACATTTGACCCTGCAGGTAAAGAAGACTCGCCCTGCTTCGTCCAACTGATTGTAGTTTTCAAGTCGCTCTCGACCACACACGGCAGATGAACAGTTGAGCCAGCCCTAGGAGTCATTTCTTTGGGGGGCCTAGCTTTAAACCGCAGACGAGAAAATACCGTTAAGTGAAACGTGTCTACTGCTGATCCGAGAATGTTCTCCGCTCTACAGATGTATGTTCCTCTGTCATTTTTTGTTACGTGATAAATATTTAGCGTTCCATCAATCACTTCGGCTCTATCCATTGGCAAGATTCCAAACGCCTTGGACCACGTGATATTAGGCTGAGGCTGACCAGTAGCACTGCAGGCGATAGAAACATTTTGTTCTCCCTCAGCTAACACTTCGTTAGATGGCAAAATAATCGTAGGAGCGACTGTAATCATTGCAAGAGAAAGAAGTATGAGTTGTTGAGACAATGAAGGTTGTCTCCAGAATCATCATAGACAAGAAGAAAAGAAGGAAGAACTGTAATTATTTAATTGTTGCAAAATCAAAATACTTCAGTTACCCTATGCGTAAGATGTCTAGAAATGCAAGCTGTAACGAAAATGGCAGATTTGACGAACTTTTGTCCGTGATTTTGACGGGTTTGACGAAATTTGTCAATTTGTGGAAAGTTTGTCAAAGTGGCGATTCTTACGAAATTTCGCCAAAGTTGTTGACGAAATCATGCCAATGAATACATATGACCTGGCCCCAAAAAGTTGACGAATTTGGCGAAAGTAACGATTCTAACGAAATTTCGCCAAAATCGACAAATCTATATACATTCCCACAGTCTGACGAAATTTCGTCAAATCTGCCAAATAGCTTTGGCATAATCATCAATGTGCAAACACCATCGTCCTCTATTTGCATAAGAAAGAAACTGACTTACAATGGACAGACAACTTCGCCGAGGCGTTCACTTGTCCCAAAATACTTTCAGCTCTACAAGAGTAAACTCCCTCGTCATCCGGTCTAACGTCCCTAACAATCAGCTGGCCATTGGATCCTAGTACGTGACGTCCAACAGGAAGTGATGAATCCAACTTAGACCACGTGACTTTTGGCTTTGGACTGCCATCTGCCATACATTTGAAAATAGCTGTATGACTTTCATTAACCGTCATTTCAACAGGACGCTGGAGCAGGAATGGAGCCGATAGGGACTGACCCGGCTCGCCTTTAGCACCTTTCACACCTGGAGGGCCTTCTGGCCCTCTGGGACCGGTTTGCCCCGCTACTCCGATATCCCCTTTAATACCTTTCGGCCCCTGAGGTCCTATTAGCCCGTGATTACCAGAACGTCCTTCTCGGCCTGGTTTTACAGGGGGACCCGGTTTTCCCCGTGTTCCCGCTCTACCTCGTCGACCCCTGTTACCTTTTGGTCCTGGGTGACACTGCGTGATGTCTTTCGCACAAAGTTGGTTTTGCAGAAGACTAAGTTCTTTTTTGATTAGCCTTTGTAATTCAGAGGATGTTGAATTCTGTATTAAAACATTCAAAGCGATGCGGTTCTGTCGCTTTGGGTTTTCCCCTCCACCTGAAAAATAAAGTCTTTCACATGAATAAAGTGGCATTACGTTCATCAGCAACCTTTGACCATCTTAGAATGATATAAAATGTAGAGTAACAAAAAGGATCACTGCGTTATCGAAGATGAATTCCTATGTCTTGTATTAATAAATTCTATGGCTGTATTGAACTCGAGGTTGTTTTCCGTCGAATCTAGCTGATCCTTTCACTATTTCAAGGAAAGGGTCGATCCCGAGTTGAATAGTTGAAACAAAGCAAATTGTATATATGCCGAACTATCAATTAAAGGAAAATTATAGGAAACAGCAAACTCCCATTCAAATGGTGATGATAGTTATTGATGGTGCATCCTCGGCTGATAGATCGTGTTCAAAACCACGTAATAGTTCAAACTCTCATCAACTATCATGACCTTTTGAGGTCTTTTTTGGCTTAAAGCTGAACTGTTTTTTATCTTGAATTTTAGCTACTTATTTCATCATCCTAATATATTAATAAATAAAGCTCTTGAAAATAGAAAGACCTGCCGGATGTTCATGAGGTTTTCACCATTTTAAAATCTGCCGTAGTTTCAACAAGTCGTATCCGGCTCAACACACAACAAGATAAAAGTTACCTTTGGTCGCCTGCATCGTTTCCTCAGGTTCCATACTGTTCCATCCTCTGTTACTCGGCTGTACTTTTCGAAGGATTTCTGTCTCCATCTTTGAAATTGACTTTGCTGAGTTTAAAATCAGTTGATGGTTTTCTTGTATTCTGAGCTCCTGATGAATTAACGCGACACAACAGAAAACAGACAACAAGAGGCCTGACCCGGAACACAAGCGGTTCAATGTTTGTTTTCTGTTCGTCAGCTTCTGTTCTTTTTCTGTTTCTTTCATCTTCACAGTGTTCCCAAAATTACTCTTGATATGAGACATAACTAGCGGGACATTTTTCGCTTCACTCGATAATTTTCTTACTGCAGTTCTGCTTGGCTTAAGTTAAGTTCAGCTGTCATGCGAGTCAGGCCGATGATCAATTGATATGTTTTCAACTTCACCTCTGAAGGAACGAAGTCGCTTGTTTTCACCTCCTTTGGAGCTAAAACTAATAGACACATGAACGGATGCACGTAAATAGAAAGCTGATATGTTTATCGCTGGCTGAAAATTCGTGATGGAGTGAAACGGGAACTTTAGTCTTAAATTTAAATGAGGTCAACTCAATCTTTTAAGAGGTTTAACCTAATCAGTCTCTGTTTCACAATTTCCTGTTGCTACAATGCGCAGAAAGATGGTAATTTTATTGTTTGAAGAAAGTTCATGTTTGGGTTAAACAAGTACTTTGTAAACATCTTAATCGACGTCATAACTATCTTCAAAGAAATGAAGAGCTTGAGATTTTAGTTTCTCTCTCTCCAGT
Organism: Stylophora pistillata; assembly: GCF_964205215.1. NCBI lineage: Eukaryota > Metazoa > Cnidaria > Anthozoa > Scleractinia > Pocilloporidae > Stylophora > Stylophora pistillata. The sequence goes on along the minus strand of NC_142521.1, from coordinate 11,553,544 downwards.
GCCTAAAACGAACATTTCCTGGTGTCATGTTATTTAGTACAGAAAGTTTGTGTTTGAGTACAACGGGAAGTTTATTGTTATTTTAAATGAGGTCAAACGTATCGTCTTCGAATCGAGAAGTCTTAAAGTTCCCTGCTCAACACGTAACAAAAAACAATATCCCGATTAGATTCCTAGAAGCTTTTGTTACAAGCAAGAGAAATAAAGACAAGGTTGTTAGGTGGCGGGAATATTTAGCGGGTCTGCCTGAGAGGCCAAACTTTCGCCCGAGGTGATTTTAGTTGACAGACCCGATACAAAAAAAAAAACGTGTGCTTTGTTCTTTACGCTTTTGCCTCCTTCACCATTATCATGATTGCTACTCTGCAAAAAACGTATTCAGGGACAATGGGGATGCTTTATTCTCAGCGTATCTGCACCTTAGACAAAGATATAGTCAGTAACTGAGAAAGGCTCGTGATTAAAGTCTTGTGTCGCATAAAGCTAATTAAAAACGCCATGAGCTCGGAGTTGTCCAAGTGGCAACGAAAGTTAGGATATCGACTTCCGCTACAGCTAAATTATTTACTTCATGGATCAGTTAGATCCAGGTTTTGTCCTTGCTCGAAAGTGTAATTTATTGCCAGTGGGAACAATTCGTGGCTGCACCGTTCTAATGAGGGCTAATCCTAGAGTTGATACAGTTGTCTATGGCTACCAACTTATGCCGTTTACCTTTCATTTCTAATTTAAGCCACCTTTCACACGTAAAACATTTGGAAGTATTTGGTCTTATTCACTTAGAAATTCCATAACATTTTAATTTCCCTAGTGTGTAGTAACCACTTCCACGATCTGTATTTCCAAACCTGAGTTGTTTGACAGGAAGATGTACCTTATCGGTGAGCAGACCGCTGTCATCACGCCAGACATTGTCACTTCTATCACAGTTACAAGCTGTGTTTAAACGTGGACAGGAATTGGTCATTCCGCATGCGCATTTACCACTGCCTGATGCTGCTCCACCCCAGTAATTCATCTTTACAGAATCACGTGACACCCACCAAGAGTATCCGATACCGCCAAATATGACTGCGTTGTAGCACTCATATTTAATATACTGCTCACAGTGTGGGGAGACTCTGGTGAGACTCGCCAGCTGAGACAGACTTGCTCCAGTGTAATGAATGTCACGTGAGTAACTCCCCGGTGGGCCATAACCAGTCACCAATGTCCTGCTTTCACTATCGTGACTAATCACTGTCACGCCAACTCCATTCTTGTCACTCATGTCACAGTATACTGTAAACGGTGCTAGAGGTCCCTCGCCATCGGGGTCGATGACGTAATTTCCACTTCTAGTGGTGGCGTATTTTCTTAACACAGAACAAGACGTTGGTTTCACCGTAATATTAATTTTGACTTTGGTTTCAATTTGTCTCAGAACATTACCTGCTCTACAGGTGTAAGAACCTTCGTGTAATTTTCTAACGTTTTTTATTACCAGCGTTTGATTCTGTAGGACATTTGACCCTGCAGGTAAAGAAGACTCGCCCTGCTTCGTCCAAGTGATTGTAGTTTTCAAGTCGCTCTCGATCACACACGGCAGATGAACAGTTGAGCCAGCCCTAAAAGTCATTTCTTTAGGGGGCCGAGCTTTAAACCGTAGACGAGAAAACACCATCAGGTGAAACGTGTCTACTGCTGATCCGAGAATGTTCTCCGCTCTGCAGATGTATGTTCCTCTGTCATTTTTTGTTACGTTATAAATATTTAGCGTTCCATCAATCACTTCGGCTCTATCCATTGGCAAGATCCCAAACGCCTTAGACCACGTAATATTAGACTGAGGCTGACCAGTAGCACTGCAGGCGATAGAAACATTTTGTTCTCCCTCAGCTAACACTTCGTTAGATGGCAAAATGATCGTAGGAGCGACTGTAAATATTGCAAGAGTAAGAAGCATGAGTTGTTAAGACAATGAAAGTTGTCTCCTGAATCATCATAGACAAGAACAAAAGAAGGAAGAACAGTAAATATTTAGTTGTTTCAAAATTAAAATACTTTCCGCTATGCAAATGATGTCCAGTAATGTATGCTGTAACGAAAATGACGAATTTAACGAAATTTTGTCGATCAATTCCATTGTTTAAAAAGAAAGTGCAGTTTTATCGTAGCATTTTGTCAATTTTCAATTTTTTTTTTCTAATAACCCTTACGTAACCCTTATGTAGCAATCTCATCCTTTTATCTTTGCTCTCGAATTTGCTCTTTTATTTTACTTTTTTAAGTTACATTTGAACAGCGCCGTTCTGAAAACCACTTTTGTGAGAACGTACCCTGTCTAAAGATTGTCATTATCGTTATTTCATTATTATCATTGATTTTGACAGGTTCGACGAAATTTGTCAGTCTGTGAAAAGCTTCTCAAAGTGGCGATTCTGACGAAATTTAGTCAAGGTTGTTGACGAAATTATCCCAATGAATACATATGACCTTGTCAGAAGGGCCCCAAAAAGTTGACAAATTTCGTGAAAACAACGAATTTGGCGAAAGTAACGATTCTGACAGAATTTCGCCAAAATCGACAAATCGATAAACATCCACATAGTTTGACGAAATTTCGTCAAATTTGCCAAATAGGCTATGCAGAATCATCAATGTGCAAACATCATCTACGATAAAAAAGAATCGTCCTCTATTTGCATAAGAAAGAAACTGACTTACAATGGACAGACAACTTCGCCGAGGCGTTCACTTGTCCCAAAATACTTTCAGCTCTACAAGAGTAAACTCCCTCGTCATCCGGTCTAACGTCCCTAACAATCAGCTGGCCATTGGATCCTAGTACGTGACGTCCAACAGGAAGTGATGAATCCAACTTAGACCACGTGACTTTTGGCTTTGGACTGCCATCTGCCATACATTTGAAAATAGCTGTATGACTTTCATTAACCGTCATTTCAACAGGACGCTGGAGCAGGAATGGAGCCGATAGGGACTGACCCGGCTCGCCTTTAGCACCTTTCACACCTGGAGGGCCTTCTGGCCCTCTGGGACCGGTTTGCCCCGCTACTCCGATATCCCCTTTAATACCTTTCGGCCCCTGAGGTCCTATTAGCCCGTGATTACCAGGACGTCCTTCTGGGCCTGGTTTTCCAGGGGGACCCGGTTTTCCCCGTGTTCCCGCTCTACCTCGTCGACCCCTGTTACCTTTTGGTCCTGGGCGACACTGCGTGATGTCCTTCGCACAAAGTTGGTTTTGCAGAAGACTAAGTTCTTTTTTGATTAGCCTTTGTAATTCAGAGGATGTTGAATTCTGTATTAAAACATTCAGAGCGGTGCGTTCTTGTCGCTTTCGGTTTTCCCCTCCACCTGAAAAATAAAGTCTTTCACATGAATAAAGTGGCATTACGTTCATCAGCAACCTTTGACCATCTTAGAATGATATAAAATGTAGAGTAACAAAAAGGATCACTGCGTTATCGAAGATGAATTCCTATGTCTTGTATTAATAAATTCTATGGCTGTATTGAACTCAAGGTTGTTTTCTGTCGAGTCTAGCTGATCCTTTCACTATTTCAAGGAAAGGGTCGGTCCCGAGTGGAATAGTTGAAACAAAGCAAATTGTATATATGCCGAACTATCAATTAAAGGAAAATTATAGGAAACAGCAAACTCCCATTCAAATGGTGATGATAGTTATTGATGGTGCATCCTCGGCTGATAGATCGTGTTCAAAACCACGTAATAGTTCAAACTCTCATCAACTATCATGACCTTTTGAGGTCTTTTTTGGCTTAAAGCTGAACTGTTTTTTATCTTGAATTTTAGCTACTTATTTCATCATCCTAATATATTAATAAATAAAGCTCTTGAAAATAGAAAGACCTGCCGGATGTTCATGAGGTTTTCACCATTTTAAAATCTGCCGTAGTTTCAACAAGTCGTATCCGGCTCAACACACAACAAGATAAAAGTTACCTTTGGTCGCCTGCATCGTTTCCTCAGGTTCCATACTGTTCCATCCTCTGTTACTCGGCTGTACTTTTCGAAGGATTTCTGTCTCCATCTTTGAAATTGACTTTGCTGAGTTTAAAATCAGTTGATGGTTTTCTTGTATTCTGAGCTCCTGATGAATTAACGCGACACAACAGAAAACAGACAACAAGAGGCCTGACCCGGAACACAAGCGGTTCAATGTTTGTTTTCTGTTCGTCAGCTTCTGTTCTTTTTCTGTTTCTTTCATCTTCACAGTGTTCCCAAAATTACTCTTGATATGAGACATAACTAGCGGGACATTTTTCGCTTCACTCGATAATTTTCTTACTGCAGTTCTGCTTGGCTTAAGTTAAGTTCAGCTGTCATGCGAGTCAGGCCGATGATCAATTGATATGTTTTCAACTTCACCTCTAAAGGAACGAAGTCGCTTATTTTGACTTCCTTTGGAGCTAAAACTAATAGAAACATGAACAGATGCACGTAAATAGAAAGCTGATATGTTTATCGCTGGCTGAAAATTCGTGATGGAGTGAAACGGGAACTTTAGTCTTAAATTTAAATGAGGTCAACTCAATCTTCTAAGAGGTTTAACCTAATCAGTCTCTGTTTCATGCATAATGACAACAATTTCCTGTTGCTACAATGCGCAGAAAGATGGTAATTTTATTGTTTGAAGAAAGTTCATGTTTGGGTTAAACAAGTACTTTGTAAACATCTTAATCGACGTCATAACTATCTTCAAAGAAATGAAGAGCTCGAGATTTTAATTTCTCTCTCTCCAGTGCCTAAAACGAACATTTCCTGGTGTCATGTTATTTAGTACAGAAAGTTTGTGTTTGAGTACAACGGGAAGTTTACTGTTATTTTAAATGAGGTCAAACGTATCCTCTTCGAATCGAGAAGTCTTAAAGTTCCCAGCTCAGCACGTAGCAAAAAACAATATCCCGATTAGATTCCTAGAAGCTTTTGTTACAAGCAAGAGAAATGAAGACAAGGTTGTTAGATAGCGAAAATATTTAGCTGGTCTGCCTGAGAGGCCAAACTTTGGCCCGACGTAATTTTGGTTGACAGACCCGATGCAAAAAAAAAAAAACGTGTCCTTTGCTCTTTACGCTTTTGCCTCCTTCACCATTATCATGATTGCTACTGTACAAAAAACGTATTCAGAGACAATGGGGATGCTTTATTCTGAGCGTATCTGCACCTTAGACAAAGATATAGTCAGTAACTGAGAAAGGCTCGTGATTAAAGTCTTGTGTCGCATAAAGCTAATTAAAAACGCCATGAGCTTGGAGTTGTCCAAGTGGCAACGAAAGTTAGGGTATCGACTTCCGCTACAGCTAAATTATTTACTTCATGGATCGGTTACATCCAGGTTTTGTCCTTGCTCGAAGGTGTAATTTATTGCCAGTGGGAACAATTCGTGGCTGCACCGTTCTAATGAGGGCTAATCCTAGAGTCGATACAGTTGTCTATGGCTACCAACTTATGCCGTTTACCTTTCATTTCTACCTTAAGCCACCTTTCACACGTAAAACATTTGGAAGTATTCGGTCTGATTCACTTAGAAATTCCATAACATTTTAATTTCCCTAGTGTGTAGTAACCACTTCCACGACTTGTATGTCCAAACCTGAGTTGTTTGACAGGAAGATGTATCTTATCGGTGAGCAGACCGCTGTCATCACGCCAAACATTGTCACTTGCATCACAGTTACAAGCTGTGTTTAAACGTGGACAGGAATTGGTCATTCCGCATGCGCATTTACCACTGCCTGATGCTGCTCCACCCCAGTAATTCATCTTTACAGAATCACGTGACACCCACCAAGAGTATCCGATACCGCCAAATATGACTGCGTTGTAGCACTCATATTTAATATACTGCTCACAGTGTGGGGAGACTCTGGTGAGACCCGCCAGCTGAGACAGACTCGCTCCAGTGTAATGAATGTCACGTGAGTAACTCCCCGGTGGGCCATAACCAGTCACCAATGTCCTGCTTTCACTATCGTGACTAATCACTGTCACGCCAACTCCATTTTTGTCACTCATGTCGCAATAAACTGTAAATGGTGCCAGTCCTCCAGCGCCATCTGGATCAATAACGTAACTGCCACTTACGCTAGTCTGGTGTCTAATATCGGAACAAGACTTGTGAGAGCATTCAAATCCATCTCCAAAGTAACCATGGTTACACTTGCAGGAATACGCACCTCGTTCATTTGTACAGGCTGCCAAATGATGGCAATTGTTGGTATTTCTTTCGCACGCATCGAGATCTTAAAAGAAGAAATTAAAAATGTAAGGCAGGAAGAAAGCTATCCTTTAGCCGTTAATCGAGGTAAATAATAATAATAATAATAATAATAATAATAATAATGAACGTTCTTAATACGCATTTAAGAATCTCAATGCGCTTACAATAATTTTTACTAAGGTTGAGATCGGACGTCAGCATTATCAGGCGCCACTGGCAGCCGCTTTAGTCCATGTAACGACCTCACCTTTTCCCACCCATCCCACCCCAGGGGAGGACATCCATCACACAGTAATCTCGTGCGTGGGAAATTAACGTCTCCTACCCCTAACCCTGCAGGAGACGGGACCTCCAAAGGTCACGTTGGCGGGCATAGGTCTCTCCTATGCCCGCCAGCCTGCTGCTTCTAGCAATTTGGACTTCCTTTTTGTTTCCTGGTTGGTTAGGCTGTAGTGGTCTCCCTGCCTGATAATCTATTTTTTTCACAAATTGTATTCTAGCCAGGCGAAGCTAAATAAACAAATAAAGTACCCGAAAACATAAGCTCTAATTAAATGTAAAAGAACAGGATAATAGTTAAGATTGTCCCCACTGTGTAGCAGTTCTTTCAATGACACCTGCCATAGTAAATCCTAGCTTATGATTCAAAAGGAAGATCTTTGTATCAGCTTTATGATTAAAATGTTTATACGATGAATATATGAAGTTCACATATTTGAACTGCAGTTATTGATACGTATGATGCACGATCCTCGCAGTAGAGAGCGCTATTTATGCAATAGCGAAAATCAGACCTGAAAAAAATCAGGCCTGTACGGGATTCGAACCACTGACCCGATTACGTATCAATAACCGCAGTTTCAAATATGTGAACTTCATATATTCATCGTATCTGATTTGTCCTAACGGGTTTATTACGAATTAACTTAACGGCCTGCTCCCAGTTGGCTTGTTAGCTCAATTGGTAGAGCGCTGCACTAGCATCGCAGAGGTCAGTGGCTCGAATCTCGTACACGCCTGACTTTTTTCAGGTCTGATTTTCGCTATTCCATAAATAGCGCTCTCTACTGCGAGGATCGTGCATCATACGTAAAATGTTTATTTCTCACAGTAGGGTGCGACGATTGATTATGGAAAAGCATTAATCATTACACTTGCTCGAGAAAAGAATTCCTGATTTTTACTTTAACGAAACCCTTCCGTCTCTTTTCCTTTTTTACAAGTAAATTTATGACAATCACCGCATTGAACGTCGTTCCATTCATAGTTGTGTTTCACACCAAGATCGTGTACACAATCCTCTTCATTAAAGCTATTTGGCTGATTCTTGGCCCAAGCTGTAAAGTTTCCTTCTCCTCGATCGGCCCAAGTGAAGTTTCCCTCCACTGGTTTGTCGTTTAAGCCCAGTCACGTCTTTTCTCCATTGTGACGATGTTGTGTGTAAACATTTTCTTCGTTGTTACTTATATCAACAAGAACAGCATTTTCCTGTCGAAATTTATTCAGTACTGTGGTCCAGTTTGAACAGGTTTCACTTGTAAAGTAACAGTAGCCATTGAAGTAACTCCAGCCAGGATCACAGATATCTGCCGAAATTTTACGCCACAGGATGCGATCGATTAGTACAACTTGAATAAATAACAAACGATAACTAGTAATTTGTTACGAGACACCTTCTACATTACACAATATGGACACTCAAGACTAAGGTGGTGCTACTGACCTGTAACGACCACATAGCTCACTGACACGGGGTCGTATCTTGTCTCGTACAATTCCTTTACAACACAGACTCTGAATCCAGGTGTGTTCGTGTCCTGAAAAGGTGAAGTGAACTGAATGATACTGAGAAAGACAGGCTGAATATTTGTACTTGTTCAGCTGTGAGATTTACGCAGCAATGTTAATTGGTGAACGGTAGAGGTGCTGTAAGAACAAACACGGCCCACATCACGAGTACACTCTACAAATTTCCTGTCGGTGCAAGTCTTATCAGAAAAGAAAATTATGTCGCTATTATAAGAGCCATTTGAGAGATATCAATTTTCAGCAATAGTGAACGATCTGAAATTATCTGATTTCGTTCCCTGAAAACGAACAGAATCCACTTTAAACCCCAATTTTTTTCAGTGGGGTAGGAGAAGACTAGTCCACCAAACGAGCGGCGACAAAGAATGTCTGAACAACGACCGATGTTTTGTCCTTCGTATTCTAATATGCATTTTAACTGCTAAAACAAATAAATTTTATTGTTTGGTGGTTGTTTGGTGTTTGTTTGGTGGTTGTTCATGGAGATTCATCGTCAAAAACTCCTGCAATGTTCAAAAACTTTGGCATACATAATTTTTAAACTTGAGGAAACTTGTTACCTCAATCCATGTCGTGATTCCATTGTGGTACCGAGTTTCCATGAGCTGTTGCGCTGTGATTAGCTGATATAAGGACTGTTGGTGTTGCGTTGTAACTTCGAGGCAAATGTAAAAACTGCAAGTAAATCCAAAAAACTCATATCATCGAAGCTGTTGATCTGCAATTTTGGAGTTTCTGCATGATGCGACTGAAAGTATCGCTGCAATCTCAACGGGATGCTGCTTTGGATATAGTCATGAGCTTAACATCATAAAAAGTCCCGGAAATGATGTTTTTTTTCTTTGTTTTCACTGCCATACAAGTAACGATGTGTTGCCACGCACTTGTGAACAATTTTAAAAGCCAAACAATAATAAAAGCAAAGCAGATAATCTTGCTCTATGGCAACAACCAAAACAGTTAACACATAATTTATAACTTCACCACTGTCACTAATTACAACTGATTTTATCGCCAGCTATTCCTCGTTGAGTCAAAAATATTTACTAAGTTCTGATCAGCTATCCCCCTACCTTGCAGTAAGTGTTGTTATTTTCATCAGTTGGTAGTTATGTGTTTGAAAACGTGACAGAGCCATGTTCAGCGAAGAATGGTTTCGGTCGTTTGGAAAACACCAGCCACTTCTGTAATGAAATTCGAATGATTTATCAAAATTTTCATGAGAATTATTTTGTTAGCTTTGAAAGTGTGTTCAGCGGTAATGAAAGCTTATTGGTTATTCAAGGGTTGGCTCGATTTTACGACCCAAGTATTAAACGTAGGGAACAAACAGAGCTACGCAAAAGCGCTGATTAGGTTACATTTGTTGGCTCTTTGATTGGAGGTGAGACAAATCCGAAGGAAGTCAATTGTCAATTCCGTGTCAAAGATTGGTTTTGCTTCAATAAGGTTTCTGACTGGTCTAGAGAATAGGCACCACCTTCTCAGCCAATCGCATGTAAAGTGTAACAAATCGTAACTACAATCAGCATCTGATACATTCTTCTGTATCTTATAGGTTCTATTCCTGAATTAGCACCCTGACTTTTTTAAGGGTGTTTCCTTGTGTCACTTATCTAACTCATCATAATTCAGAATAGTCATATATGTTGTAGTTCAGTTTTTTCCTTGGTTCAAATTTTATTTTCCTTTGTTCTCGGTCATGTTAATGTTGATAATGAGTTTTAAACAAAGAAAATAAAATTTGAACCAAGGACAAAATTGAACTACAACATATATACTAACATTTCTTTAAAAATCGACACATACTACAATTATGTCTTCATGTTTGCCATCAAAGTTCTGCAATTCTCGGAGACAAATTTTTGCAGAGCTTTTGGTTACATCCTCGGTCCATAACAGCGCGGCGTCTTATCCCTTCCCAGTTCTTAGATGTTCTGCTGTCGCAAGGGACCACGGGAGCCTCCTTAAACTTGTCCTGCAGGTCGCATAATTGATAACATGCATCCAAAAGAAAAAAAAACATTTCAAAATTAAGGGTATGCGTAATACTTCAGTACAGTTGTCAGTTCTTAGTAGCTTTTAAAAAATACGTTTGGTTTTAGAGTGTAACATTTGAAAGGAGCTTTGTCTAGGTCCATGCGCGTAAATATTTTTGCCCAAATTCTTTAGAAGTGTGTAATTTGCAGTCTGCGTCAAGCTTATCTATTCCTTACTATTTTCGTTTTGTCTTGACTTTTTCCTTCACATCTTGAATTTTGGTTTCTCTCAGCTACACTTATCGTAGAAAACGCACATAGAAATTACAGCTCGACGGAAATTGCAAGGCAGACTTGACGAGAGGTTTGGGGTCCCGGCATCCTACCTTTGGAAAGTTCAGATCTGCGCAGTTTGTTCCAGACCACCATCCCTGCATCATTATCTGTCCCGTCATTCCGTGAGGCGGTGCTCCCTGGTATGCTAACCAGTTAACAGTCGCAAATGGATTGAAGTTCTTCCTCTTTCTCCCAGATTGCATAGCGCATACAGTGAAATTTTGTGTGTTGACGTTTTCAGTCCATGAAGTGATGGCATCATGGACGGTTTTGGAATCGTTTAAGTTCATATGATTGACAGTTATTTGCACGTGAACTATTTTGTCAGGATAAAAGTGGAATGGTGGAAAAACGACCGTCTCACAGCTTGAGTCAGACCACTTAGAACTGGGAGGAGTTTTATACGACCACTTTCGGTGGGAAAACCTGTTTTGAAGAAATAAAGATTACTTTTGTTGCTAAGTTTAATTTGTTGACAATAAAACTACAAAAGAAAACTCACAATAACTTAAGAACTTAGGGGTTCATTGAACGTATTAGTGAAATGAGCAGCAAAATCAGTGAAAAGGCGTTAGGGCAACATGCAGTGACTTTTTGGAGTAAAATCGTTTTCACTTCAAGCCGTTACACTGAAATATCATACTAGACCCATTATAAATAATTTCAACAAGCTTTATAACCCAATCAGTTTCCTCTTATCTGATGAATTATTTGTGTAACCTTCTCTCTTACCCTCGCAGCTTCCCGGGTGATACACGAGATTATTATCCAGTCCCTCGCAGTAGGTAGTTTGGAAAACAAGGAATGCTGGAATTCCGTGCCGGAATACCAGGAATACCCGGAATTCCCGGAATGACCAAAAAATAATAAATTAAAAAAAAATTACCTAATAATTAAAAATAATAAGTTTGAATAAATAATTAAAAAATAATTAATTAAAAGAGTAAAAATAAAGTGAAAATAAAAATTAGAAAGAAAAAAAGAAATCAGTTCTCTATAAGTAAAACCAAAAAAAAGCAAAATTTTCTCTCGATCAGTCATAAAATGCAGAGACCACGTGACGTAAAAAATAACTACCTATGGCACTGTTCACGGAGATGCACATACTAGAAGTACATGTAGCTTACAGCCTACAATATACAAACTGATGCCAAAGATTGCTTCAAGGTAAATAAACCAGAAGTGTGATTTATTATTGACAGACCTCAAACACTGTGGGTTCTAAGTGGAAAAGGGGATGTAAATACGATAAGTACTTGGCGAGCAAACCCAAAGTGCGACCGCACTTAAAATCTGTCAGCACAAGCATTTTCTAATGCCACCCAATTTTTATGATTTTTGATGGATTGCGATAAAAGTAATTTATTGACTGCAATGATTGAGATTAGATTTTTTGATAAATTCAGACATTAACGTTTTTTTTACATTTAACTTCAGACATAAAGTTGATTTCTTTTTAGTGGCTTATTAGATGGTCTCCACGAACATGAATTAATCGCCTGTCGTGATAATGTCATTAATTCATTGTATGTCTTGGTCAAATCCCGGGTGTCAAATCCATACGAACGCGTCTTAACCATATCATGAACCTACCAGATATTTCTGATCTACTTGACTTCGAGTTCTTTCTGTAATGTGCATGAATGGGCTTCACGTCAATATCAAAGGCACTGTAGAGTGATAATTAGTTAACTGAGACATTACTCAAGAGGTAACCACATGGAGGTGGGGGCTTGTGATGAAAAAATTGATTTGATGAGAAAAAAAGGAGTATGGTAGCAAGCCTTCGATCTTCCTTTTCTTATCGGACTAGGGAATTGAATCAGGGGCAAGCGACCTTTTTCCATTGGAACTATTTCATTTGCCACAAACTGTTAACAACGAAAAAAGTTGCTCTTGTCTGGAAAGGAAAGAAATCACGTTCTGTCTTGTGTGATAGCGACACACCGATTTCACTTCTTGTTATTGTTCTCTCTGGAAATATCTTTTACGCTAATCCACGTTTGTGTATTAAAGGTGTGCCGAAGAGATGAGAGACTCGGGGAGACTACAATTACTGCCTCTGAATATGATGCTTTGTTCGCGTAGTTTTAGGGTAGTTTGGAAAAGAAGGAATGCCGGAATTCCGTGCCGGAATACCCGGAATACCCGGAATGACCGAAAAATAATAAATTAAAAAAAAATAAAAGTAAATAAATAAATAAGAATAGTGATGATTAAAAATTAATAGTAAATACACAACTTAATCAAATAATTTAATGCGAAATTTATCTCTGAGGGTCAAAGCATGTGTTTTCGAACCACATTTATGCAGATAACTGAAAGTGTCGGAAAAGAGGGTCTTAAAACATGTATGAAGCTTGATTAATAAGCTGGGGAGCTGCCAGTCACGTAAGCTTTGAGAACATAGGTAATGGTTTATAAATCTTGACAAATTTTTAATCAGAACTTAATAAATTCGTCATCTGCAATCCGTGCAGCCCTTAACCCTTCTTCAACCTTGTTTACTATTTATCAACTTATTTGTCTCTATGGTGATTGTCAACCGTCCCTCACTCTTTGTTTTACATTGATTTTACAAAGGTTTCAATCCAATCAACACTACCTTTCAAAATTTTCAATGACAGAAATAGAGAACTAAAAATCCATAAGAAAATACAATATGTGCATTTTTGTCGCGAATCAGTGAACGGACTTACATATGAACGCTCAGTCAGGCGGAAACCTCGCACGAGCCAAAAGCAAAATATCCTTACCCTTGGAATTCAATGTACTTGTAAATAGCAGCTGCTAGTATCATAGCAACAAGAGCATAGTACCAGCTGGAGATGAACATCAGAGCCAGACACAACCACATGCCCAGGAAAGACGAACACCTAGCCAGGCAATAACCAAGGTGCATTTGAAAGGTAAAGAGTCTAAAAAAGGGTTCATAGCTGCCAGTATAGCACGAGGCTCATGGTAAATTTAACCCAAAATTCAGTAGATTTTCTCGACACAGCTATGGTTCTCAGTTTCTTTCTTGTACGCGCTTATAGCAGGTATTAGAGAGCAATACTAGAGGCAAGGACGAAAATTTACTTGCTCACAACAAATTCCTTGAGTGCCAAAGACCCTAAACTATTAAATCAAATAATTGTCTTCCCCTAATTCACCATACCAGTGGTAATACTTAAATCGCGGCGGTCTCTAGTTTGGGGTCTTAAGCAGTGATTGTAGCACACAAGCCAAGTTGACGACTCCGTAGCACATCAAGAAGAACCTCAGTAACAAGGGAAACAACGTAACATAATTCACAGTGACTATTTTAATTTAACACCGCAACTCCCAAGAAAGAAGTTCTCCTTTATAGCTCTTATAAATTACTTTCGACACTAAACTAAAATATAATCGATTTTTTCAAAAGTTCCCGTTTTATCAAACTGCACACTCACATTGTTATTATGGGTGCAACTGAGTCCAAGTTAGCAATCAGAATTCCAATTTCTGAAATACAAGCTGTCAAAACCAAGGCATGAGTTGGCTCACCAGACTTAGAACCATGAGCAAACATATTGAGAAATGGAATCAGAATGTCTCTAGAAATGGCCTGCAAAAAGCGAGGTGCACTGCAATTAAATTCAAATGAGGTATTTATTAAAACATAGAAAGGTACATAATCCTGAAAATCCACCAAACGGATCGTTGGTTCGCTTGACCATCTAAGCTGTGTCATACCTTGTGTCCTTGAAGAGAACTTTTGCCACTGAACAATTTGGCTCTCTTTGATAGCTCTTCCTAAAATAATGCACTTGAGGTGCGGCCTCCTACTGATTTCGTTTTAAAGATTTCAAATAGGTCAGGAACCAACTCACCCAGTTAAACTTTGCATTCCTGCTCCCACGGTGGATAGAAATGAACCAATCAGAATCACCCATTTACTGGGAGGCCAGGCGATCTCAGCTACGACCATAACACTGTTGATACTACGACCAAACCTGGAATGAAGAGGATGCCCAGCAGAAGGGAATGACGACAGAAAGACCGTCATTGATATTTGATAAAGGTACAATAGAATGAAACACAGCTCATTTGCTTTCAAGAGTATAGAGAAGGTAATATAATTAAACCCATCCAGGTTCTAAAAGAAAAAATCATTTTTGACCAAACCTGAAGCTGCAGGTTTTCTCTTCACTGGCAGTTAAAGTGAGAGGTGGGAGCTCTCTCTCTCTCTCTCTCTCTCTCTCTCTCTCTCTCTCTCTTACAAGGGACTCTATTCTAGGGGCATCTCGTCCACTCAAGGGACAAAAACCCTCTTATAACATATACCTGTTCATGGGACAGTTTGTTTTAGGCTTGAGTTTGTCCCTTGAATGTTAATTCCCACTTTACAACACTACGTGTGAAGTTGAAAAGGTTTGTGAAAGAATATTGTGTGGAGTAAAATTCAAAGTGAAACAAACTTATCTCTGAGTAAGTCGCCCTGGACTGTTGCTCCAAAGAGTAATACTGAGGTGAGATCTTCAAGCTTTGTTAAGGTACAATTACAACAAAACACACCTATGCAAGTAACAGAAGGTAAAACTTTCCAGTAGAGGAGCCATCTGTTTGTGAGTTATCAAAGCCTCATTTTTCTGTAATCAGTAGCTGTTACATTTAACACATCCCCATTTAAAAATGTACTTCACCATTTTAAAATGTACCTAACATTTTAGGAATCTTAGTTCCTGAATGAACCAATCAGATCTCAAATACATTTTTAATGAGATCTTTGGGAAATAAGTTACTGTATCAACCAATCAGATTTGGGTTTGTAATATGAACCTTACTCTTCAGGAACTAAGTTCCTCAAATAACCAATGACATGAAAGAATATATGCCATGTCATTGCTAAATTAAGATTTGTCTGTTTTATTTAAGTCAACACCAGATAAAACAGATAACAATAGATGGGACATTCTGCTAAAGTGCAGTAATGTTTCACATCAAACTGGATGCTATCTTTAGTAAAATATATATTCTTCTTTGAGGCTTTACTATTTTTATTTAGCCCTCGACATGTACAAGCTTTTTGTAAAGCTTTCTCACAGTTGTAATTTTACAGTAAAAATTAGTTCCATTCATTGTCTTTCACGTACCATAGAAATGTTTTGAATACACTGTGGTTAACACAGCGATGGAAACGCGCCTGATTGCATAAAATTCTACAGAAATCGTTGACAGAAAATGCCACCAACAGTTTTGCCGCGCTTTTTATCTGCGCCGAATGCCGAATATTAAGAAAGCGATCAAATAACCATTATCTTTTGTAATGACTGTCAAGTCATCTTCGGTTAACGTGCAAATGATCGTGACCCCGTGATAAAATTTCTCAACCTCATTATGTAAACGACACGTTCTCACAAAGCGAGAAGATTTTACGAGCTTTCATGTCACGAATGTGATAATGGCACTACAATAGCCACGATACCGTAACGCTTACTAGAAAGTAAGCAAGGACTTGACCTGTGGCCGACGAGAAACGTTATCACCTTACTTTTCCGCCCTATTTTGGGATAGACAACGATTGCGTTACAGGATTTTTGCAAAGGATGTAAGCCGAATTGAAGCAAATCAAGTTACCGAAACACAGCTAATTACTCCTATATTTACGAGGTGAATTAATCATCAAAAATAAGAATAATTCGTTTAACATCTTCCATAATCAAATGCTAGCAGTTAAGTAAACTTGAACCTTTGCTACACAATTTGTAAATAATTATTCTGTTACATGTTATGATAATCCAATGAAATTAACTTACCGGGCTTGAACGTCGTTCGGATCGCGAAATTTCCATTCTCCATTCAGTTTCCATGCCAAGCGATTCAAAGTTTCTAATTTTTAGAAGAAATTGCATTTTTTTTAAATCTAGGTTTCGCCTCCTTCTCGGATAGGATGTCCACTCATTTCGCGCCATAAGGTAATTTTTGGCGGGGAATAGATCGATACCTGGTGTTTGTCGCTGTGTTTTCTGAAATGCACTCCCGACAGATTTAGCCGTGTTTTGAGACAGTTAGAATACATTAAGCGTTCAAGAAAGCCACAAAATGAAATTGATTTTGACATACAAGAATGAGGCTCGTTCACAAGAGTCCGATCTTGCGAAAGTTATCAATCGAACGCAGTTAATTTCACGGGAAGTCATGTTGTGACCTCAGCAGCATTGTTTTCCAATCTCAAGTCAAATAACCGCTTGCTGATTGGCCAAAACAGTAACTAATTTCATGACCGCGCGAGTCACGGACTACCACTTAGAATACTTATAAGCCAGACACTATCAAAATTATTTAACATATTATAACAGGAGTCTATTAAGCAGCAGCTTTTGTTACACAACACGATGTTTGTGTTAAATCATGCCCGCACTGCCTTCTTTCAAGTAATTTTTTAAACTTCCGTTCTTTTGTCGATCAAATCAGTCGGCACTTCTTCCCGTTTATGAAACCGGCTTCATCTTGATGAGATTTTCCGAGTTGTCGAAGGGGTCATAGTCCTCTTTAACCTGTGCTCAATGAAATAATTCGCATTTAGTTCGTACTTGAGACTGTCACCTCCTTCTAGGTGTCAAAATGATACAACACTCAGTTGTTCTTTTTAGCAATGTTTTCCACATCTGTATACAGTCGTCGATACAATGCGCATTACGCTCAGCAAAATGTCCACATTTGCGAGATATCTTAACAAATGTCTAGAAAAATCCTCTCTTACTCTTAATTTTATTATCATCCACCTTTGCTTCCGAGTTGCTGATCGTCCTCAGGCCTCAAACAGCTCGAAGCTTACAGCGTTTGAGTTGGTGAATCATTAACCACTACATTATGTCACATTACATTCGTTTATCCCCTTTCGAATATGTGGTCGATAAAATAGTTCGTATTCAGTTGCTCGAAATGCTACCTTTTTTTAACTTGTGTCTTGACTTACGTCCAAGGATTCAGTCTAATTCTTTATTTCATCAGTAGGTAATATGTTGCTTCTGAGTTGGCGATCGTCTTAAAATAGCTCGAAGCGTCCGTAAATCAAGGTCATCCGGCAAGGTACGATCTGCTTTGAGGCAGGACATTCAATTGGGACATCGGCCTGACTGATCTCAAAAGGTGCCTCGGCCACCACAAAAACCACAGTGGTGACTTGTAAGAACAAATGGGCACTTACAGCACGTCTCATACGTATGATGTCAAGACAGTACTTAAGTCAAATTCAAACATCGGAATCGTTAGTGCGACCCCTTTTCTCGACTTCTAAAAAAGCTTAACATTGAAATAATCAAGCAGAGTGAAGCTACTTCAGAGCGATCTTTAGCTCAAAAGTGAGTTTGCCTATTAATAAACTGAAGAGTTGTAAGGATATCGCTTTATACATTTTGGATACAACTTAACGGCCTGCTCCCAGTTGGCTTGTTAGCTCAATTGGTAGAGCGCTGCACTAGTATCGCAGAGGTCAGTGGTTCGAATGCCGTACAGGCCTGATTTTTTTCAGGTCTGATTTTCGCTATTGCTTAAATAGCGCTATCTACTGCGAGGATCGTGCACCATATGTATCTAATACCGCAGTTCAAAATATATGAACTTCATATATTTCATTGTATCTGATTTATCACTTTCACGGGTTTATTACGAATCAACTTAACGGCCTGCTCCCAGTTGGCTTGTTAGCTCAATTGGTAGAGCGCTGCACTAGTATCGCAGAGGTCAGTGTTTCGAATCCCGTACAGGCCTGATTTTTTTTCAGGTCTGATTTTCGCTATTGCTTAAATAGCGCTATCTACTGAGAGGATCGTGCACCATATGTGTTTATACGTTTTGTTACGAAATATTAAAGGGGGTGAAATTTCGATGAATTTTCACAACACCAGATTCGAAAAAGGACAACTGAATGTAGTGTGACATTAGTGATGATGTAATGATTTACTAACTCGGACGCTGTAAGCTTCGAGCTGTTTTAAGACGATCGCCAACTCAGAAGCAACATATTACCTACTGATGAAATAAAGAATTAGACTGAATCCTTGGACGTAAGTCAAGACACAAGTTAAAAAAAGGTAGCATTTCGAGCAACTGAATACGAACTATTTTATCGACCACATATTCGAAAGGGGATAAACGAATGTAATGTGACATAATGTAGTGGTTAATGATTCACCAACTCAAACGCTGTAAGCTTCGAGCTGTTTGAGGCCTGAGGACGATCAGCAACTCGGAAGTAAAGGTGGATGATAATAAAATTAAGAGTAGAGAGGATTTTTTTAGACAGTTGTTAAGATATCTCGCAAACGTGGACATTTTGCTGAGCGTAATGCGCATTGTATCGACGACTGTATACAGATGTGGAAAACATTGCTAAAAAGAACAACTGAGTGTTGTATCATTTTGACACCTAGAAGGAGGTGACAGTCTCAAGTACGAACTAAATGCGAATTATTTCATTGAGCACAGGTTAAAGAGGACTATGACCCCTTCGACAACTCGGAAAATCTCATCAAGATGAAGCCGGTTTCATAAACGGGAAGAAGTGCCGACTGATTTGATCGACAAAAGAACGGAAGTTTAAAAAATTACTTGAAAGAAGGCAGTGCGGGCATGATTTAACACAAACATCGTGTTGTGTAACAAAAGCTGCTGCTTAATAGACTCCTGTTATAATATGTTAAATAATTTTGATAGTGTCTGGCTTAAAAGTATTCTACGTGGTAGTCGGTGACTCGCGCGGTCATGAAATTAGTTACTGTTTTGGCCAATCAGCAAGCGGTTATTTGACTTGAGATTGGAAAACAATGCTGCTGAGGTCACAACATGACTTCCCGTGAAATTAACTGCGTTCGATTGATAACTTTCGCAAGATCGGACTCTTGTGAACGAGCCTCATTCTTGTATGTCAAAATCAATTTCATTTTGTGGCTTTCTTGAACGCTTAATGTATTCTAACTGTCTCAAAACACGGCTAAATCTGTCGGGAGTGCATTTCAGAAAACACAGCGACAAACACCAGGTATCGATCTATTCCCCGCCAAAAATTACCTTATGGCGCGAAATGAGTGGACATCCTATCCGAGAAGGAGGCGAAACCTAGATTTAAAAAAAATGCAATTTCTTCTAAAAATTAGAAACTTTGAATCGCTTGGCATGGAAACTGAATGGAGAATGGAAATTTCACGATCCGAACGACGTTCAAGCCCGGTAAGTTAACTTCATTGGATTATCATAACATGTAACAGAATAATTATTTACATATTGTGTAGCAAAGGTTCAAGTTTACTTAACTGCTAGCATTTGATTATGGAAGATGTTAAACGAATTATTCTAATTTTTGATGATTAATTCACCTCGTAAATATTGTAGTTATTAGCTGTGTTTCGGTAACATGATTTGCTTCAATTCGGCTTACATCCTTTGCAAAAATCATGTAACGCAATCGTTGTCTATCCCAAAATAGAGCAGAAAAGTAAGGTGATAACGTTTCTCGTGCGGCCACAGGTCAAGTCCTTGCTTACTTTCTAGTAAGCGTTACGGTATCGTGGCTATTGTAGTGCCATTATCACATTCGTGACATGAAGGCTCGTAAAATCTTCTCGCTTTGTGAGAACGTGTCGTTTACATAATGAGGTTGAGAAATTTTATCACGGGGTCACGATCATTTGCACGTTAACCGAAGATGACTTGACAGTCATTACAAAAGATAATGGTCATTTGATCGCTTTCTTAATATTCGGCTTTCGGCGTAGATAAAAAGTGCGGCAAAACTGTTGGTGGCATTTTCTGTCAACGATTTCTGTGGAATTTTATGCAATCAGGCGCATTTCCATCGCTGGGTTAACCACAGTGTATTCAAAACATTTCTATGGTACGTGAAAGACAATGAATGGAACTAATTTTTACTGTAAAATTACAACTGTGACAAAGCTTTACAAAAGCTTTTACATGTCGAGGGCTAAATAAAAATAGTAAAGCCTCAAAGAGAATATATATTTTACTAAAGATAGCATCCAGTTTGATGTGAAACATTACTGCACTTTAGCAGAATGTCCTATCTATAATATGTTATCTGTTTTATCTGGTGTTGACTTAAATAAAACAGACAAATCTTAATTTAGCAATGACATGGCATATATTCTTTCATGTCATTGGTTATTTGAGGAACTTAGTTCCTGAAGAGTACGGTTCATATTACAAACCCAAATCTGATTGGTTGATACAGTAACTTATTTCCCAAAAATCTCATTAAAAATGTATTTGAGATCTGATTGGTTCATTCAGGAACTAAGATTCCTAAAATGTTAAGTACATTTTAAAATGGGGAAGTACATTTTTAAATGGGGATGTGTTTTTTTTACATACTCAGTGGTATCAGACCTAGTTCATATAGTTGAATCTCAATGCTGAGAGAAAAGAAAACTTTCAAGATGTCTCAGTTACTCATTACCATGTTACTCAGTTTAGAAACAATCGTATCATGATGGGAAGCACAAGCCAGCACCACTGAAGCCTCTTATTCATTTTAATATAAGCCAGCTTTAACAATTTTACAACTTTTCTTTGGTAATGGTTTCATTATGACAGCTAGGCGATTTCTGATCACTTCTCACTAATAATTTTTTCCCCATGAAAATTGATCAAAAAGTTTGAGGTGCAGCCTATAAATGGGTGTGGCCCATCTGCGGGGAAATACGGTGCTTCTGAGATAAAACACCAAATTCAGAATATTTAGATTTTGGATCTTGGGAACTTAATATGCTGAATATTATGCATGAAGCCAAGGATACAGACAACAGATGTAGTTGTTATGGCTGCTATTGTACCCTTAGGAATAGACTGCTGTGCATCCTTCAAGTCACCAGACCTGTTCGACCCTGCCACGATACCTTTGGACAATCATAGCCTCATAATCAGAGAAAGGATCCTTGTATACCGCGCACAACTTAACTCAGAATAAACCTTTTAATCTCTGAGTTACCTATCAGTGACAGAGGGAAAGAAAATTGCCAGTAGAATGAAAAATGATGTGGAGATATCAGATCTCACTTCCCCTTGATATTCACCAGCCTGGACACCAGGAGAAACTTCATCCTTCTTCAGATACTGACTGTTCCAATTATCTTTAAATCATTTATAACAGAAGTGCATTACATGTCAAGTCAGAAAAAAGCCAGGTACCCCAGACTGGCAGCAGGGGCCTGTACAGCAAATATTTTTAGTAAGCCTCCCCCCCCCCCTTCCCAGGTTTTAGATGAATGTATAAGCTTCAGCCAACAAGGCAGGGGGATGGGGACATACTAAACAAGACAAGTTTTTTTAAAAAAAGTGGAGAGGCTACAGCCCTCCCTGACCACCAGAGTTCATGGCAATTGCTATTCCACCTCCCATGGAGAGGATACTAGTCTAGTCCAGTTACCTCTCAGTATTTTGTCAGAAAATTGACAGTTTATTGGTACTCATTTTTATTTTGTTCTGAAGCATCTCACAGGGCCAGAATCTTAAAATCTTTGAAACGGATTGGCTCATTGCCCACTCACATCAAGTCAATATTTTTTAATATGGACCATGATCCAGAATTTTTGTTTTTTTTTCAAACTCTGGATCCAAGGAGACATTTTATTCTAATAAGAACCTCCTGCCCAATAAATAACCTACGAGTACTCCTGGGTGGAGAGATAGGCACTGTAAGAGTGTGTAAGTGTCTTGCCAAAGAACGAAACACATTAACCTGGTCTGGGCTCAACCATGACCAACTTTCAATCATACCCCATCACCCATCCTACTAATGAACTATACTTTGCATGAAATAGCCACAACAATACAAAAAACTATCTTTAAAAATCAGTTACAGTTAAAAAAAAGAGTCAAGGAATGAACACTGGAATGAAAAAGTGAATGAATGGGTGAATAAACAAATGAATGAACAAACAGAAACTACGGTAAGATGGAATTAGATTCTCGGTCTACAAAATTAACTTACCAACAAAAAGCCCACTGGGAATGCCTGGCACTCCAACCACATCACTCAGAAGATTTTTTCTCCAGAATATCTCATCATTTCCATATGTTACATTTAATAAAGTATCATTCCTTGCACACTCATGATAACTGTTACTGGCTAATAACTTGTCACCTAACAAACAGATCCTGCAAAAATAAAGAGCTTTTTTTATTCAGCATATGGGAAATTCAGAATCTACATCTGATTATGAAGTCTGTAGAGAGAAAGAAAGGGCCATGGTATAAAGGGTTAATCATAAGCCCTGATATAAAAAGGGGTTTAAATCAAGAAACACTGAACTCATTATTTTAGAAAATGACTTAATCTATACTTACAAATTTCATCAGCTTTGTTATGAAAGCAATAATAAAATAAAACTGGCTGATTTAATGCCCAAGGAAAGTTTGACTGAATGAGGAGAACACATTTTTCCTCACCTGGGCATTTCCCGAGCATGTGCAGAAAAGAATCCGAGGTAGATGGCCAAGATGGAAAACAACACACAGACCAGAAACAGAAAGGCACATTTGTTGACATACTTGACACCAATAAAAACCACTGCAATTAGTAAAATCAACAAGATGGAGCCATACACCCTCATGTTGTTTAACATCACTGGAGACTGTGCACCACCTCCTGATCTCACATCTCCAAAGAGGGACATTGATGGAGCCATGTATGTCTGTAAAAAAAAATAAATAAAAAAAAATAACAATTAAAACATTTGCATTTGAAGCAGTTGTTCCTAAATTACTCTGCCACTAGAGAGTTATTACCCAAAACACGGAGTGGAACCCAGCTTTTGCAACAATTGTGCCATTAAGCTTAGGTTTCTTTGAACACTGCTTTCCCTACCTACCACTCAGATCTTTATTAAATACTCATGAGACAAATTGAGGCAAAAGGAAGACAACAAGAAAGACCTTTTAAGTTAGTCTAGTCAGTCACCTTCCAAGAAAGTTAATCCAGGGTCTATTTGAACACTGCAACATAAATTAAACTGTTTTAATTGTAAGCTTTCAAAAGGTCGGTGTATGCATGAATGAATCCAAAGAGAGTCAGATTTTTGGCAGGGAAGGTGTTTTAATGATTTTTGTCAAGTTGGGTATTACTGACAATCAACAGTTTCTAGTAACTTACCAGGAGTATTTCTATTGTACCAAAGATGTACATTGATGAAGCAAAAGTGGTTCCAAGATAAAACAGAAGCCCAACAGCTCCACCAAATTCTGGACCAAGAGCACGTGAAATCATAAAAATCATGAAAATCATGAAAATCGTGAAAAAATAAAGTTAACACCTTACTAAGGTTTCCTGGGGTTGAAAGTTTATTAAATTCAGAGCAGATTTAAAGTAAGTTAGGAAACATTTTACCTGGAACAACTCCATTTGTAGCTATGGCACTCATTGAGATGGCAGTCAACATGGTCTATAAAGAAAAAGTGTTTTTAATTAATAAATTTATTACAAACTTAAAAAAATAATAAATATAATCAACATACATAAAACTTGAAAGTAAACAACTAGGAACCTTTTTGGGAAATGATGTTTACCACCTGATCTCTTCTTTGTTTGTTTCAAGAGTGACTTTGATTCTTAACTGGAACAGCTACAACTTATGGTAATCAACATAATCTATCATTTTATTGAGACTGCCTACTACACAGCTCATGTGGGATTAAGTGGCCTAATAAATAGTAGACTAGAATCTGAATCAGAAAAGCCCTAAGTTCCTGGTATTTCTGGCTTTTGGAAAGTATTTTGTACTTCTAAATAAATATTTTCTTGGCTTAGGCATCATCGTCCCATCATTACGAAGTGCTATGTTTGTTTCATCAACTCAGAGCCTACATCAGCTTCCATTCAGTGTCCATCTTTCAAGTTCCTTATAGTTTATAGTTAGATATTAATCTTAACCATCCTTATCTTTGCTCATTTTCAGATTTGTTTGCTAATTTCACTTTATTGTGAAAATAGATAAAGATGCATGGTTCCATTAAGGATGAATGCTTACACAACAGCAACAAATGAAGACAATGAGGAAAGCTTGTAATGTTCCTGCTATTCCAACTATCCAAGATAAACGGATGAACAAGATAACACCCTTAATGTTCTCAATGGTTGGTAGGTACACACCCATAAGTGTACCCATCTTGGTGGCCTGCAAAATTTAAAACATACTTCTGAAAACTGTAGTCCATATTTCAGAAAAAAAACTAAGTTATTAATCATAATTTTTATTTTATCATTGATTGTAACAATAAACTTTTAGACATTTTTTATTCTTATAGTGATGCAACCAATACTGCTGGTGGTATAATTTAATCATTTAAACCCTAGAATGATAGTCCTAAATGTCTTTTTTTAGGTCGTACTTGTGTTCAGTATGAAGTAGGGAATGTTTTAGGTTATCAAATTGGTTGTTTCAAGTAGACTCCTAGACCCTGGCTAATGTGGAAGGACTGGCATGCCTGGGAATTAACCTGGCAGAACTCCTTAACAGCTACCATGTCCCACTGAAAGCAGTAAAATTGATCCCATGAGTGGTTCAAGGAAAAAAAAATACCCTCACCCACCATAACAGACAACTTGTGGAGAAGTCATTTTAAACTCTAAGGTGGTTGGTGGTTTTGAAAGATAACATTTTTCATCTACACAGCCATCGAATACTGAACATAATTAGGGAGTGAGGGTCTCAGACCACAAGGAACCCTTTTAAAGTGGTTAAGCATGGAAGGAGGGAAGGCTCTTGAATTCATGTCACTTTCCTTCCCCATTTGATTATTTGATATGGAAAAAAAAAACAGCAATAATGAAGGAAATTTTAAAAAAAACCAACCCCATATGAGCCAATTAGAGGTAAGACATCAAATGCCCCCCTAGTTCAAATAATTGTATACCCCACTGATACCAAAGTCATTATTGAGCATTCTGAGATAGAGCTAGAAAAAAGAATTCTAGTTGCAGAACATTAATGCAATCCTGGACTTTCTTTTACACTCTCAATGTTGCAATTCAGTTCCACAGGTGGTGATACAATTACAAATAAATGAAATATATAGTCAAAGACTGCAATTGGCTACTGGTATAGCACAAGTTTTTTAGCATAATCGAAAGCAACAAAAGGTTGTACAATGATGCTAAAAGGTAGTACTGCAAAATATTTGTCTCATATACAAAACAGAAAACCTGGCGCATCCCTTACATTTTTGAGAACTCACTGTTCCAAAATGCCAGACCACAGCACTTTCCCAGTGTGAAATATTAAGAATGAACCCAATGAAAAGCCAAGTGCTCCACATTTTGTGGAGGGCTGAATCACTCTCCTACACTATACCCCACACTCCACCTTCACTTCGCAAATTATTTCTAATTGGATAGAGAATACGTTCATGAATAAAGGCACAATATTTTTTAATAAATATATGTGGACCTTATAGCTGATTCAAATTGCGCTAGACTCCCGCAGACATACTAAATAATGAAAATAGGCTTATCCTCTGTTGCGTCTGTCATAACAGCGAGACAAAACATGGCGGTTTACTGTGCTCTATTTTCAAAGGTCGAGAGTCTAATTGACCTTCATTATATTTTTAATTGATATGTAATTATATCCTCGAAAGACTTGGATAGTATTCAACACAATCTTAGCGAAGACATCAATAGCCTTGCCTCCTGGTTTCGAGATAACGAACTTATCATTAATCTCAAAAAAGGAAAAACTGAGGTAACGCTATTCGGAACAGCAAAAAGATTAAGTGGTTTTGATGGCAAAGAACTAAACCTCTCAGTAAATGGATCTCCCATCGACACGACTACAAATTACAAGTACCTAGGTGTCTATCTGGACCCTACATTGAATCTTGACAAGCACTTTTACAAAACATACAAGAAATCTGCAGGAAGAATGAATTTATTACGACAAATCCGTTCTGACACTGACACTGTTATATCGTGACCTTGTTTTGTTATACTTGTGTTACATTGTATTAAGTTACGTCACGGTTGTGTTACGTGTACATGGATGCGCCTGCGCAGAGATAGAACAGGAATAAAAGGATCTTGGAATGTTCATGTTCATTGCGGGTTTGGTTATAATTTCGTCCTTGAGTTTCCTAAGATACAACAGACACCTTAACCGCTGAACGAATCTACAGAGCAATGATAATGCCCATATGCACTTACTGCGGTCAAATTACGCTTGGTTGGTCAGAGACACGAAGGTGCCAAATAAGAAACCTGGAAAAACGTAGTCACAGGATTATTCTGCAAAACTCAAAATGTCTAAACTGTGAACTCCGTCTACCCACAATTGAAAATTTTTTAAAGAAAAAGGCTTGTTTATTTGTTTTTGATTGCCTAAACGGCAATGTTTGTATTCCTTTCAAAGAATATTTTAGATTGTTAACCCACGATTTTAATACGAGGAACAGAGAGACCACCGTTGCTCTGCCGAGAGTGAGACTTGACTTTGCTCGGAAAAGTTTTTATTTTTTAGGAGCTTCAGTTTTTAATTTTTTACCTTTAAAAATCAAGCAAATTAGCAGTAGGGTACCATTTAGGGAGTCTTTAGATCAATTTTTTGCATAGGGTATTTAATTAGGTGCGTAGTCATCCTTACCTTATTCTAGTTTTTATCCTTATATTATGTTATTTAGACAGGACCCCATTGATAACAGTGCTCCTGCACTGAAGGGCTATCCTGTATAAATATTCGTTATTATTATTATTATTATTATTATTATTATTATTATTATTATTATTATTATTTTCTTAAGACTCAGCGATGCGTCAGTAATTGTTCCTTCAACATGGTTAGTAACTCGCTTTGTTCGAATTATTTTTACATGAATATCATACCTGAGTAGTGTTGATTGGCTATCTCATCTGGTTGTCAGAATAGATTATCTTATGTAACGAGAGACCACGAGGTGAAATAAACATGGCAGTTGTGTTGTAGAATTCTAGTGCGCTTTGCTTGCCGCTTAGTACTCCTGCCTTTAACCAACTCTACAAATCAACATGGTGGCAGCTACGGGATTGCAAAATTCAATCATGGCGACAGGGAATTTTCGTCTACCGCCCCAACTCGACATAAATTCTGGAAATATCTCAGAAAACTTCAAACGATGGCGACGACAAGTCGAAGTGTATTTAGCCGCTTCTGGAGCAACAGCGAAGGAAAAACAAATCCAAACAGCAATCATCTTGAATTGTGCTGGAAATGATGTCCTCGAAGTATACGATAATTTCACGTGGAACGAGGAAGGAGATAAAGATGACCCCGAAAAAGTCTTCGAAGCACTCGAAAAATACTGCAACCCACGAGACAACGAGGTGATGGAATCACATCGGTTCTGGAACATCGAGTATCAAGAGCCCTTCGACAAATTCTTCAATGAGCTACAAACAAGAATCACCGCATGCAACTTTCTTGAAAAGGATAGGATGCTGAGAGACAAAATCGTCTTCACAGTGACTGGAAAACTACAAGAGCTTCTATTGAGAGAAGACAACCTCACACTCTACAAAACCCTGAAAATATGCAGAGCTTTCGAGCAATCAAATAAACAAGTAAAGGAGCTTAAAAACAACATCGGAAGCGCCTCACATTCAACTCCATCTAATCTGAACAAAGTCTCCAAGAAATCCAACCCAAAACTGCAAGACAGGAGAACCAGATCCAACAAGAGCAGCATGTCGAAGGCAGGTAATGACAATTTACAGTTTGATTGTAAATATTGTGGCTACAAACATGAACGAAAACGAGAAAAATGCCCAGCTTGGGGTAAGACATGCGATAATTGCAAAGGCCTGAACCATTTCAAATCCAAATGTTCGAAGAAAGTACATGCTGTTGCGTCTCAATCGGATGATCATAATGACCCTAATAATGCCTTTGATGACAAATGGCTTTTCGCCATTAATGATGAGGAAACTGGAGTCACAGCAAATCTCTCTATCAATGACCATATCTTGAAATTCCAACTGTACAGTGCTGCTGACGTAAATACAATTTGCCAAAAACATGTTGGAAGGCAGCAAGTATCTCCAACAAACATTCGTCTCAACATGTGGAACAAGACCAACCTCAAACCTCTGGGTGAAACTTCTTTAACTACCACTAATCCAAGTGACAACACTCAACATGAAGTCAAATTCATTGTAGTTCCTAACGGCTTTACTAATCTTCTTGGCCTGAATACTATACAGGAACTTGGTTTTATAACCATCAACTGTAATGCCTTCATTTCAAAAGTGTCTACTCCTCCACTGGGTGACCTGGGAGTGGCATCTCTGAGGGTGAATGAGTCTGTACCCACCAAAGTACTCCCAT
This sequence comes from Stylophora pistillata, assembly GCF_964205215.1. Taxonomy (NCBI): domain Eukaryota; kingdom Metazoa; phylum Cnidaria; class Anthozoa; order Scleractinia; family Pocilloporidae; genus Stylophora; species Stylophora pistillata. The sequence goes on along the minus strand of NC_142521.1, from coordinate 11,524,850 downwards.
GTCGTAAAGTACCATTAGCCATTGAAAATGATGTCAAACAGGAACTGGATCGGCTGGTAAGCAAAGGCGTATTGGAACCAGTTACTGAACCGACTGAATGGGTCAGTCAAATGGTTATCGTGCACAAAAACAACGGTAAGCTCCGGATCTGCATAGATCCTCAACCTCTGAACAGTGCACTTCTACGTGAGCACTACCGACTACCTGTGTTGGATGACGTACTCCCTAAGCTCAAGAACGCCAAAGTCTTCAGCAAACTTGACGTCAAAGAGGCTTATTGGCATGTTCGACTTGATGAACAATCAAGTAAACTCACTACAATGATAACCCCATTTGGTAGATATCGATGGAAGAGGTTACCGTTTGGTCTAAAAGTATCAAGTGAAATCTTTCAACGGAAAATTGATGAAGCCCTGGAAGACTTAGATGGTGTCTTCAATATTGTTGATGACATTATCATCGTTGGTTGTGGTGCAACTGAATCCGAAGCACTCGCTGACAACAACCAGAATCTCTCGAAGTGTTTACAAAGATGTAAAGAAAGGAACATTACACTCAATGAAGATAAGCAAGAAACTGGACTCAAAGATATTACGTTCCATGGTCACAGGATCACTAGCAATGGCATAGAAGTGGACAAAGCTAAAGTTAAGGCCATAGTTGATATGCCTGCTCCCACTGACGTAGAAGGCGTAAGACGTCTTTGCGGCATGGCTCAATACGTATCCAGATTCATTCCAAATCTTGCAGATACGCTCGAACCACTGAGAAAGTTAACTCGCAAAAATGCCTCATTTGTATGGTCCAAAGAATGCGAAGAAGCATTTGGCACTCCCAAGGAAAAGCTGTCTGAATCTGCATACTTGGCTTATTTTGATCCTTCAAAGGAAATTGTAATCCAAGTCGACAGCAGCCAGCATGGCATAGGTGCAGTACTTCTTCAAGACGGACGTCCTATTGAGTATGCTTCACGTGCACTGACGATATCGGAGAGGAATTGGGCTCAGATTGAGAAGGAAGCTTTAGCCGTGCTGTACGGACTAGAGCGTTTCGATCAGTACACTTTTGGTCGGGCAGTGACAGTAGAGAATGACCACAAACCCCTGTCAGCAATACTCCGCAAACCTCTGAGCACAGCCCCTAAACGTCTTCAAGACTTGATGATGCGCTACAATCGCTATGATGTCAACTTTGTGTTTGTGAAGGGGTCTGAACTTCATCTAGCTGACACATTAAGCAGAGCTCACCTCAACTCCAATGGTCACAATCACGACAACCGTGCCCGAATCATGAACGTCAACATATTCGGTAACATTCCTGATGCTCACCTGGAAGAAATACAGGAAGCAACGAAGAAAGACAATGGTCTACAAGATGTAATGGAACTAGTGATGAACGGATGGCCAGATGGAAAACGCAACATTCCTCCCTCAGCATTGCCCTATTTTGACATCCGTGACACTCTATCTGCAGCTGATGGCGTACTCCTTAAAGGCGAAGCAATAGTCATCCCTCAATCTTTGAGGTCAAGAATAAGGAAGAGGCTACATAGCTCTCACCTTGGTGCTGACAGTATGCTCCGACGAGCACGAAGTTCTGTATTCTGGCCCGGAATGGCGAGCGACATAAAGCAATTGGCTGACTCATGTGAAGCCTGCCAAGAAATGAAGCCAAAGAATCAACGTGAGCCTCTCAAGCAACACAAGGAGGGTGACGAACCCTGGCAAAAGATTGGACTTGACATTTTCCAAATTGCGGATAAGTACTACCTAGTAACTGTTGATTACTATTCTACTTTATCGAGGTTGATCTCCTCAGTACTCAAACAAGCACTCGTGTAATTAACCTACTCAAGAGTCACTTCGCTCGATACGGAATCCCCAGAATGATTGTATCAGACGATGGCCCACAGTTCTCCAGCTCTGAATTCGATTTGTTTGCTAAAGCCTGGCATATCATCCACGTGACTTCATCACCCATGCACCAGCAAGCAAATGGAAAAGCTGAAGCAGCCGTGAAATCCATGAAGAAACTGCTGATCAAGACTCACAAAGAAGGTAGTGATCCACTTGAAGCTCTATTGGAGCACCGCAACACCCCACGACAGGACGTTGGTCTTAGCCCTGCTGAACTCATGTTCAAACGTAAGACGCGCTCACTCGTACCCTCATTCAACAAGCATCCGAGCAATGATCCCATTGAGGTAAGGCGTCAAGCGCGCAAAGACACCGTCAAGAAAAGCCATGACAGGAAAGCGCAGAGTCTCCCTGAACTGGACGTAGGACAGCACATATTCTTTCAACACTTGGAAGGAAGAGATTGGAAATTTGGTGAAGTCTCCAACATACTAGGCCCAAGAACCTATGAGGTCAAAAGACCTGATGGAAGCACATATCGACGAAATAGAGTTCACCTTAGACCCACAAAAGTAAACCTCAAGACTCGAGACACTTCCCCATCTCATGTCCCTCACTCTTCCAACCAAACAGCACCAAAAGAACAGACGGCGTCTACCAAATCTTCACCTGGTGAAGTGGCAAATAACAGTGACAACAATGCAAGCAACACCCAAAATGCTCAGCCCAACAGCCTTGTAGTAAATAGACCACGACGATCCATAAATCCTCCTGTTCGTTTTAATGACTATATAATTAAGTAATTGACACTGGTTTCTAATTGGTCATGATTTCATTATAGGCATGTTGACTTATAATCAGTGCCTCTTACTCATATCATAGTTTCGTCGACGTTGTAACTGTTTTCATTGACACTCCAAAAATGTTAAGTTTTCTTTTCTTTCCCCCAGAAGAAGGGATGTTGATTGGCTATCTCATCTGGTTGTCAGAATAAATTATCTTATGTAACGATAGACCACGAGGTGAAATAAACATGGCAGTTGTGTTGTAGAATTCTAGTGCGCTTTGCTTGCCGCTTAGTACTCCTGCCTTTAACCAACCCTACAAATCAACAAGTAGTTGTGGCCGCTTTCGCTCTCCTTCATCGTCGTCTTGTTGCGGAGATGCAACAGCTTCGTATCTCGACAAACTCTCTAAAAGCGTCGAAATCTTTGGTCGTTTCTGAATTTCATCCCGTTCGTAAGAGGAGATAAAAGATCAAATGAACAGAGGGCATGCGGTGCGAGATAATGAAGTCCACACAAAAACAAATAACGGTTCAGTAGAAAAAAAGCCTACTGTAGTTACCTCGTACAAAGCTAAATTTCCAGCCTTTCCGGTCAAAATACTTGATTTCTTCAACTCTTTTCTGTCTGGGGCTGTAAACGGAAAACGAAGAAACCGACTTACGCACGTTTCGTTTGCGAGAAGAAAAGCATCAACTTCGACTTAGGTCGAGTTCCTCCTGGATATACGGATCTCTAAAGAGTTGCAGGGTTCAAATGAAAGGCAAATGTTGCAAAAAATTAACCTCAACGAGTGAAGGGTGAAAAAAAATTTAAAAGTTATTGTGTACGTTACACGTGGTCATTCAATTGGTTGGTACCCTCTCCTCGCAAAAAAAGTTTCCTTACATGGTTGGATAATATTCACTTCGATATCTGTTGACAGATTCACCCGTCGGAAAGTCTCTTTTGTCTTTTCTGCTCCATCAGTACTGGCCTTTGATACCTTAAAACGATTGTGGGACATTTTCATCTTGAGAAAGGTTCACATCCTGCAAATCAAAGACAGCCCGTCGTCTGTCGGGCAGATCGTAAGCGTGAGGGGTAGGGTTAGGTGACAGGTGCATTGACGGGGGATTTAAAATCATTTGCCCCCTTCGTTGCAGCTCATGCGTAGTCTGATCTGCTTTTGCTTTTGTTCGTTCCATTCACCTGTACCAGGAGCCCATTAATGGGCTTCTGCCTGTACATGTACACTGGGATTACAGAGGCGCGGAAAGAGGAAAAGGCCATGGAATATTCCATCTTTTGTGGCCCACATTCCTTCTGCTTCGTGGGATTTAAGTATCCTCTGTTTCTTTTCTATTTATTTCTTTCCTTACATCTAATTTGATCTGTTAAATAGAGTTCTTGGATCAAAATCCAAAATTTTTCTTTCCGACCCTGACGGGGGAGGGGGCTGTAAATACGAATGGGTTTTCCTCAACGAGAAAATAGTGTGGCTTGAGATGTCTGGAATTGAGCTGTCAGCTGTCTTGAAGTCACATCCCTATACTGCTTTACAGGATCCATTGTTTCTGATGCAACTTCAGCCCACAACTATGAACACTCATGTCTATCAGGATCATTCCCGGAAACACTGAGACAATGTATACAGCCCCTGGGAATCGGCAGCCCAAGGGTAACATTAAAACCTTTCTAGCTTAACGATACACCTACCAGTAACCTGAGAAGGTTAAGTAACTTCCTGTGAAACTGAATCTCCGTAGCAAGCACAGACATATTCTTGCAAGTGCAACCAGTACAACTATATAAGGTGACAACAGCGCCCATTTGTACTTAAGACGCAAGCAAAGTTACCTCTAAATCTTCAGCAGAGTGACTCGTGTAACCACCTGGGACACAGAAAATCATGAAGATAGACAAGCAAGAAAAAGAAAGACACACTACTGGCAGAATACAAGTGTTTGATCGCTTGTGTTCGGGGTCAGGCTTGTTGTTGTCTGTTGTGTGTTGTATCGCACTAATTCACCAAGAACTCAGAATACGAGAAAATTATCGACTGATATCACACTCAGCAAAGTTCTGTGGTAAGTTGGAGCCACAAAACCTTCGAAACATGCAGCAGAATATCGGAGGATGGCAAGTTATGGTTACAGAGAGTCCATGGCAAGGGCTCAAAGGTACTTGTTCCGCTCTACTATGTAATTTATCAATTTGCTACTTGTTAGACATTAGCATACTTATTGTCACAGTGACAAGCTGTTTATCGATATGTTAAAAGTGGCTCCGCATTCTACTTGGTCATTTAGAGAGCTTCTCAAGAAAAAAGCGCTCTGCACCCGGCGAGCAACAAGGGAAATCAACTCTAACATCCGCTGAAGTAATATCTCTAATTAAAAAAGAACTAAGTCTGCTTCCAAACCAAGTCTGTGCTAGAGATCACAAACTCTGCTGCCCCGGGCCGAAAGGAAGCAAGGGGAGGCGAGGTAAACCGGGAACCCGAGGGAAACCAGGTCCCCTTGGTAGACCTGGCCCTGAAGGATCTCCCGGCAAACATGGACCGATAGGACCCCAAGGACCAAAGGGAACAAAGGGAGATGTCGGATTACCGGGAGATCCCGGACCCCAAGGACCGTCAGGCCCACCGGGTGTGAAAGGCGCCAAAGGAGAACCGGGCCAGTCCCTCTCGGCGCCATCTCTCCTGGAGGGTCCTGTTAGAATGACCGTCAATCAAAGTCAAACAGTTATGTTGAAATGTACTGTGGATGGAAACCCAGAGCCAAAGGTCACGTGGTCGAAGGTGAATTCATCGCTTCCTGCTGGCAGTCAAGTAGTACATTCCAGCGGCGCATTGATATTGAGAGATGTCAGGCCTAAAGATGAAGGGATTTATACCTGCACAGCTGAAAATTTATTGGGACAAGTAAACGCCTCAGCAAAATTAACTGTTCAGTGTAAGTAATTCGAAGACTCTCTCCACGCGCGTGTATTAATATACTTTGTGGATGCCAGGGATGTCTCACGTATTTGCGACTCCAAACGGACCATTTATTGACTTTCGATAATTTCGTAACACGCTGTACATACTTGATTCTAAAGTAGATCTGACATTTTTTCAGGCACTAGTTATTTAGTGTTGCTTTGATCTTAATTATAATACCGGGTATTGTGACCACTAAATAAGGAACGGACATTCCAAGTATAAATATGTTAAGTTAATTCAATCCTCTTTCATGGAATAAAATGAATGAATCGAGTGAATGGACGATAACTTTATTTTCGTGTCGAACTACAATACATGTACCAACTAAAGGAAAGAACTCCTCTAAAAATTGTTCTATCTTTTATAGTCGCTCCTGAGGTAGTTTTGTTATCTAAAGAAGGGCTGGCTGAGGAAAAACGAAATGTGACTTTTGCCTGCGCTGCTACTGGTCAGCCTCGGCCCAGTATCACGTGGTCTAAAGCGTTTGGAATCTTACCAATGGATAGAGCTGAAGTCATTAACGGAAAACTGACAATTTATAGCGTGGGTGCGAAAGATAGAGGAATATACATCTGTAGGGTGGAGAATATTCTTGGATCAGCAGCAGATACAGTTCAACTCATGATATTTTCTCGTCTGCGGTTTAAAGCTCGACCCCCGAAAGAAGTGACTCCTAAGGCTGGCTCAACTATTCATCTGCCGTGTGTGGTCGAGAGTGACTTGAAAACTACAATCAGTTGGACGAAGCATGGCAAGTCTTCCCTACCTGCAGGGTGCAATGTTCTACAGAATGGAACACTAATGATAACCAGCATTAAGAAATCACACGAAGGATCGTACACCTGTAGAGCAGTTAATGCTCTGACAGTAATAGAAACCAAAGTGAAAATTAACGATCCGCTGAACATCACATCTTGTTCTGGGATAAGAAAATACGTCGGTAATACAAGCGGAAATTATGTCATTGATACCGATGGCGAAGGTCCTCTAGCACCATTTACAGCATACTGTGACATGAGTGACAAGAATGGAGTTGGCGTGACAGTCATTAGTCACGACAGTGAAAGCAGAACGCACATAAAAGGATACGAGTCCGCAGGAAGTTACTCACGTGATATCCATTACACAGGAGCCAGTCTTTCTCAGCTGGCGAGTCTCACCAGAGTCTCCTCACACTGCGAACAGTTTATCAGCTACGAGTGCCGTTATTCACAGTTCTTTAGAGGAAGTATTGGATGGTGGGTGTCACGGGACTCGATGAAGATGACATACTGGGGAGGAACGTCACCCGGCAGTGGTAAGTGCGCGTGCGGAATGACCAACTCATGTCCATACCCTGCTCATCTGTGTAACTGTGACAAGGAAGATGGTGTACTGCGTGAGGACAGCGGTCTCCTCACTGACAAGTCACATCTTCCAGTTAAACAACTGAGGTTTGGTGATACAGGTGATCCTAACGAGGAAGGATATCATACGCTGGGAAAACTGAAGTGTTATGGCATACCGTAGTGCTAGTCTCAAAATATCTCATATCGACAGGTACTACGTAAAAACAGATGATCTAAACATTCTTCAGCGTTTAACTAAAATTTTATCCAAGATGAAAGAGTATAGCTGCTTGAAGACTGGAGCGCAGTAAGAGAAAGTGACTCTTATCATAACCGGCAATAAAACATTGCAATACAGTAGTTTGACTGCTGTTGATGACTCCCTTGTCTAACGAAGTAATTCTAAAATAATCTTGCTGTTGACGTCTTAGTGGATTCAACATGCCGTAAGTGCGTAGAAAACTTCTTTGAATCCCGAATGCTTTATATAGTTCAACTGATCGCTTCTGAGCTGTAAATGTCAAGTGGATGGCTTCACTAATGCGCTGGTCAGTTGAAGCTTCAACAATCTCCAGAGTGTAGGAATATCGTCTGTGCCCGAGGAGTGGGGAATACAAGCCTTTCCTGGGTGGGGTGAGGAAAACTTTCTAGCGGAACAAGCGTATCATATTTTTTTAAAACGCTTGGTAAAGGTAAAGAGTTCTCTTTACGAGCGGATGGCTAAAAAAACAAAAATTGGTCCACAAGGTCTAGATTTAAAATCTCAGATAGTCGAGTTGTTAATCAATAAAGTGTGGGTCGCTGAGCTTGCTTTTTACAAAAAATATTCATCTATCAAATCCGGCAATTGAGTAGGACATTCAAACACAGTTTTGAGAGAATTTTAGGGAATTTGAGAGAATTTCTCCAAAGTTCAAATACCTGAGGGCTTGTCCGGTAGAAATTTCAACACCTCTAAAAGGCTTTCGTAGTGATTTCTCAGACACCATGGCATGATGGGATTAACCATTCGCATGGATATAAACAATTTATTGACAACCGGATGTTAACGGAAAGATCGATAGCTTGTTTGAGTAAAAATAAGTGGTACTGCACAAGAGGATTACTAAGGATTACTTCCGCTACGTTAACAATGCCATTTAATGATCAAGAGTCAAGGAACAATGAGAAAAAAAGGTCTTTCATAGGGTAATTAACGCTTGTAGATAATATGTAATGTAACGTGAATGGATTTTTGAGAAATTTTGAGCATCTGTTTTAAATATTTGGTGCATCTTATGGAAAGCCCCAAAGTGATGGTGCCACAGAATATCTTTTTAAGTGTAAACTACAGGACGACACGTACTCAGGGGCTAACTCTCTGAAACGGATACAATCAGTAAATATAAATCCTTAGGTTATTTTACTCGTGTTCTTGCTTTATTGCGGTAATTAAGAGAGAGGGTTTTTATTTTGTAGTTATAGACTTTGAAGAAGACATGTGCGCAGAATGAATGAATACATTTTTTCGTCGCATCTGCTTTGGTATAACATAACAAAAAAAAATCGTGTACGTATTAGAGAATAAAATTGAATGAAACAAATGAGTCTACATGTCGAGGCACTGTGAAAAGTTACTTATACTTTCACATTTACACCGAAAGAAAAATCAGAACTTGTAGATGATCTTGACTAGTAAAATACTAGAAAAAGTTTGATTTTAGTTATGAGCAGTTTCAAGGGTCCTCATTATGAGTCATTCCTGCTAATAGATTGGGGTGTAGCTCCCGGTAAATGATCAGTTGTAAGAAGAAATCGCAAAGCAAAAACTTCTGAGGTTATGGCAAACTACCTGAGGGTGCTTTCATCAACTACCAAGATTTGCGACAAATAGTCTCAGCTTGTCTCTTCGATCGGAACTGTCACATGTCATTGATTTTGTCAACAGTCATTTAAAGTGCTACTGAAACGAAATTTTCGTATCTGAAATTTTTGCTCTAACCTGTAGTTTTGAATATGGTAATCATCATGAGATAATTTGCTTTGGCCAAAATGAGGCGAAAGATATCTTTTTTAACCGTTCAAATCAAAAATTTTATACAAAACCATGTGCGGGCTCTGGTACCGAGCGAAACGGATTGATGACGTCACTGGTTGTGTTCACTCCGATAGCATGGTTTATTTCACTCACTGTTTGTTTGTATTCGTGGGCGAAGGAGATGGCAGATATTGAAGTTTTGTCAAGTGAATCTTCTTCTGAACGAAGCGAAGTTGTCTCCAGTAGGGAAGAAGAAGATGGTGCCGTAAAATGGGGTTGACAGGCCTACACGACTCCCCAGCGTGTGTTTAGAGTAGCCTATTCAAATTTTAGCCCTCACGAGTATGTCTTTGAGCGAGCGCCCTCTTTTGTAAGATACGAGCGGCGGATTTTTGTATAGTTCGCTCAGTAGTGGTTGTGTTTCTATTAAATGCCAGTTTTTCATAAGAATTTGCTTTTTGTGTGGCAATGAGTACGCACATCAGGGATTGCGTCTTTTTCGAATCGTTCGCCTTTGTAGGTGTACAGCCATTTTTTTTTACTGTCTCGATCGTTAAGTTGTCTTGATTGCTTTCAGCTTGCGTCACGCGCGCTGATTCGATCGTTCTGCAGTTCTTAGTGTTCAGTGTTACAGCCGTTTTGACTCGTTTTCTTTTCTTTATTTCGGTATAAAACGACCGATTTCACGTTCATAGAAGCACATGATCGCCTTTACTGTTTCTTGCTCCGCGTTGTTAAGGATTTGCTTTATCTCATTTTTTAAATCCTCGTCTGCTCTTATTTTGGCACTCGCCCTATATTGTAGGGACTCTGGGCATGTTCTGCTGGGCATTTTGTACAGAGTGATTTGTTCGTTATCCTCAGACTTGCCGAGTAGATCATCTTCAGTGGCGGTGTCGTTTGAGGCTTCCATGCTTTCTTCATTCTCTGAATGGCATTGCTTTGGTCCGGGGCGTTTAGTAGCCCATCTGCCGTTAAAATGTCTTTCGACATTTTCTGTAGATGGTCAGGCAAGACCGCGGTTTCGATCCTAATCTTGTGGATCTCGTCAGTTGCCGATTAAATAAATAGACTGGTAGAGATTCGTTGTCGGTATCAGTCGAGAATTTCCTCCCTATCCAGGCGAACCTCTCGCAGATAGCCAAGATGCCGATATGGCCGCCGATGAAGAAGACGAGGATGGCATTTTGCCCGAAATCCTCTTTTTCGGCCTCCCAACATGCAAGCCACACTCTATGCTTTTACCCTTCTTTCACAGAAGTACACAACCAGTGATGTCACAGGGCTGCTTTGGCCGCGCCAAGATGGCCGCCAATTTTGATCTCAGCCGGTCAACTTCGAATTGTTAAAAATGTACTTTCCGCTATGCGTTGGCCCAAAAAAAGTACACAGCGTTTGCAAATAACGTTCAAACTCTATTATATTGCAAAAATCTCGGATATAAAAATTATGTTTCAGTAGCACTTTAACCTTCAGCGAAAAGAGAAGCTAGATTATATTTAATGAAAATAGAATTTCACGGATTGACAAAACCCGGATGTAGCACATCCCTGAGCTGTACAGGAAGTCAACACTGTTCCTTTCGTTGCACTCAAACACGTCCGAGCTTATGGCGTATTTAAGCAGCTTTATGCGACACACTAGTGTATCACGAGCCTTAATTATTTTATTAAATATAAACTGAATAAATCCTTGCCCGAGGTGTAGATGCGCTAAACAAAAAGTTAACCAAACCTTGTGATGTCGTCTTGATTTCTTTCGCTTGTAACAAATAAAGCAGTGATTAGGACAGAAAGTAAAGCATAAAGGCTGATAGTTTCGAAAGAAACTGTTTGGGGCTGCGGCGGTGGGAGTAACGAAATAATTTGGATATATCAACAAAGTTGAAATGGTAAATTGGCCACCGTAATGATTACAAAGTAAAGCAAACGAACAGAAATTTAAAGAATTAAAGCATCCAACGAAGAAATTTTTTTTGTCGCATGCGGAACAGAGAACTTTAAACACATTTGGTTCTTTAAAAAATGGCTGAAATTAACTCCCACCTAATTTAAGAAATTATAAACTTCCCGTCGTACTTAAACACGAACTTTCTGCAAGCGAAGGACCTATTATCTTTCCGCGCTAAAGATTTCCACACCAGGAAATTGTTCTAGGATGATACATTTGACCTCATGTAAGATAGCACTGAATAAACTTCCCGTTGGTTATACTCGATCACAAACTTTCTGCGAGCGATAAACATGTTGGGGGGTTTTTACCATTCGCTTAGCTTTTAACGAGAAGTACTGAGACTCTGGACTCTTCTCTTTTTTATTCTCTCCTACTACAACGCTTCAGATCTTTTTTTCTTCTACTACTAAGCGAGGAGTCAGCCCACGTATTAAATACAAAAATCACAGACATGTTTGGGTTAGCTGACCGTGAGAGTTTCTTTAGTTGATCCGTTTATTTTGCAAAAAGGGGGAAACTGGTTGGCTCTCACCGAAGTACTTGTCGAGCGCCAAGGAACCAATTGAACATTGACAGCTGCGCACAGGAATTGCGCATGCAAACAGGAACTTCAGTGTGGGTAGAACTCAAGGTCAGCTTTACTAACGCAAACACGAACACCTGTGAAACTGTCTAATTGTCTAAATGTCTAACATGGTGACAAGGAAATCCGGGAGCTGAGCCAAAAAAATATAAATCTACCAAAACAACACGCAGGCGCAAAAGGCAAGGTTTAAAAAAAACAAAAGGCTTAACTAGAAAAGTCTCAAAACAACAACTTCCAATTCACCTCACAACAAACATTTCATGTCTCTCTGAGCGAAAGTATATTGCATCAGGGAAATGTTGCTGTTAAGCGTAGAAGAGAGAACTTAAATTCTCTTCTGTTCTGAGGAGATTGTCCTGAGGCTTGAATTTATTTCAGATAATACTGACTACACTGTCCGTCTCACTCGAACACGAACTTTTTTGCAAGCTGAAGACGTCGTAATTCGTCGACGCACAAGATATTACAGCACTAAAGGAAGTCAATAGAAGCGACCTTGTTTCCACACTGTTAATTTTGTAAACGTATAAATATCGTCCAGGTCAACTTCCTACCACGGTTTAACACTGCCTGAGCCCAAGAGAACTGTCTGCAGGAAACTGATCAAGTTTAGTTCTGCTTGATTCCCGAACAATTTTGTGAACGTTGTAAAGATGAAAGAAACAGAAAAAAAAGGCAAGCAGAGGAACAAAAGACGAACACTAGATCGCCTGTACTCCGGGTCAGTCTTGCTACTGTCTCTTTTGTGTTTTATCGCGCTAATTCACCACGAACTCAGAATACAAGAAAATCATAGTCTGATATTAGACTCGACAGAGTTCTTTAAGAAGATGGAGACAGAAATCCTTCGAAAAGTTCAGCAAAACGATCTAGGATGGCGCAATAAGGATAAAGGACCGGGAAGTACATCTCGAACGACTCAAGGTAATTTGGTATTCTTTTGTTTCATTACTTCAGTGATGATACATGTTTTGATTACCCAACTTATCCCAACTAATCTATAGTACCAAGTTTATTACAAAGTGCGACAGCTTTTTAATTAAAAAGTGCGACTATTGTTAGCACAAAGTGGGACGGGTGTTGTAAAGTGCGACCAAGAGATTAGAAACCACCTATCATCTCTTGACAGAACGGCTGTTAAAGCTGATGGAGTGTATCTACGTGTACAAAGAAAGCACTGCGCGGCTTCGCAATGTTTCAAAAATGTTAATTTCGAAAGCTCGATTCTTTGGCACATAACCATTATTGTTGTTATTATGGTTATTATTGTTCTCACCAGTATTTGATTTTGCCGGTGAGTTCTGTGTTTTGCAAATTAAGGTAAACTTAGGTATTGAGACTACTCATTGGTAGACTTGGATAAAATGATCCTGACCTATTATCAGGCTTTCTTTTGTTTTGGTATTAGGCCAGGCCGACATCTAAACTTTTGAGTCTCCCATTTTTTCAGATGGTAGGGAAACTAACCCAAAGCGACAAAAACGCTCTTCGCCTGGTAATTCACAACAAAATTCAAATATAACATCTTCCGATGTACAGATGCTAGTCAAACAAGAACTACGAATGCTCCAAAAACAAGTCTGTGCTAAAGATTACACACTTTGTCGCTCAGGACCCAAAGGAAGCCAAGGGAGGCGGGGTAGACAGGGAACCCGTAGGAAACGGGGATCCCCAGGGAAACCTGGGCCATATGGACCCCCTGGCAAACATGGGCCAGTAGGCGCGAAAGGAGCGAAAGGAATCAAGGGGGACATCGGGAAAACGGGAGACCTCGGACCCAAGGGACCGTCCGGCCCGCAGGGTGTGAAAGGTACCAAAGGTGAGCAGGGCCAGTCCCTCTCATTGCCCTCCCTCCTGGAGCGTCCTGTAGGAAAGACAGTCAATGAAACTCAGACAGCCATGTTGAAATGTGTAGCGGATGGTAACCCAGAGCCATCAGTCACGTGGTACAAGATGAATTCGTCCCTTCCAGCCGGACGTCACGTGGTAGAGTCCAGTGGTTCTCTAATTGTGAAGGACGTGAAAGCTGAGGACGATGGAGTATACACCTGCAAGGCACAAAGTCTGCTTGGACAAGTGAACGCCTCGGCTAAATTAACTGTACAGTGTAAGCTTTACTGGCTTCTTAATTCGCAATGAAGGGCAAGGGGAAATCAGTGCACTTAAATGACAATTTTCATGTTTGTGGAGGGATTCAACCTAGACATGCTCCATTTCAGTCTTACTTGTTCGAGAAAGCACTTAGTTTGGCTTAGCCTTTTTCTTTGCCTTCTCGACATACTGAATGTATTTCAGCAATTTTTTTTAACCCAAGATTTTTCACATCGGCGACAGACATGTTTTGATAGAGAGCCTTTCGTTTTTCTCTCTCTTCTTTACAAATGGAATCTTTACCCAATCGTTTCGCGTTACTTTCCTACGTAATTTTTTCCAATTCTTTTCTTACGTGAAGATATAAATATATACTCAGTGAGATGACACGCTTGGCTTCGTCACTAAAACTGGGTTTAGAAAGTCTGTATGTAACATAGATTTCAAAGGAATTACCTTGACCATCCGTTTTTTGTTTAATAGACCACTTTCATAAATGGCTGCCGGATTAATATTCTTTTGTTTAAATTTAAATTAGCCCTTCTGGCCTCGCTTGAGATAATGTATTCTTTTGAATTTTGTGCTGGAGAACGAGGCCAGAAGGGCTAATTTAAACTTAAACAAAAGAATATTAATCCGGCAGCCATTTATGAAAGTGGTCTATGACAGATTTTTTCCACCTTTTTTATTTTTTTCCTCAGTTGCTCCCAAAATCATCGCGATCCAAAAAAAATCAGCAATAGCTGAAGAAGGAACGAACGTCACCATCCAATGCACTGTTATTGGTCAGCCGCGTCCAATTTTCAAGTGGTCCAAGTCAGTGGGTAGTTTGCCTAAAGACAGAATTACGTTCAAGAATGGAACACTGAAAATTTCTAATTTGACGAGACAAGACGGTGGAACATATATCTGTAAAGTAGCGAACATTCTTGGATCAGCAACAGACACCGCTCAACTCACAGTATTTTCTCCTCTAAGGTTCAAAGTCCGTCCTCCACCAGAACTAACTCCTGCTATTCGTTCAAGTGTTCGTCTACCTTGTATGGCCGAGAGCGACCTGAGACCTTTTATCACTTGGACAAAGGATGGCAAGTCTTCGCTTGATGTGGACTCCAATGTTTTGCAAAATGGAACACTGGTAATAAACAACATCAAGAAATTACACGTAGGATGGTACACCTGTAGAGCAGCTAATGCTCTGACGGCAATAGAAACCAAAGTCAAAATTAACAATCCGCTGAACATCACTTCTTGTTCTGCTATAAGAAAATACATCAGCAATACAAGTGGAAATTATGTCATTGATACCGATGGCGAGGGTCCTTTAGCACCATTTACAGTATATTGTGACATGAGTGACAAGAATGGAGTTGGCGTGACAGTCATTAGTCACGACAGTGAAAGCAGAACACACGTGAATGGATATGAGGCCCATGGTAGTTACTCACGAGATATTCATTACACAGGAGCGAGTCTGTCCCAGCTGGCGAGTCTCACCAGAGTCTCCTCACACTGTGAACAGTTTATCAAGTACGAGTGTCATGGTGCACTACTATTAAAGGAAAGACATTCGTGGTGGGTGTCACGTGATTCTAGAAACACGACTTACTGGGGTGGAGCATCTCCTAATAGTGGCAAGTGCGCATGCGGAATGACCAACTCCTGTGCAGACCCCAGTGTTGGCTGTAACTGCGATATGAATGACGATGTATGGCGTGAAGACAGCGGTCTCCTCACTGAAAAGAAAGATCTTCCAGTGAAACAGTTGAGGTTTGGTGATACTGGTCTTGCCAGCCTTGAGGAAGGTTATCACACCCTGGGAAAACTGAAATGTTATGGCACAGCATAAACTTTCCTTTCTCTACAAGAAATATATTGTTATCTATGTGCATATTGTAATCTATGTGTACCGCTACATCTGGACGCAGCATTGACACGCCTATTCATCCGTTTATCCCTTACAGCAGCCTTGACTATTGCAATAGCCCATTCAGATGGTTCAGCGAAGTGCGGCCATCCATTTTCCAAACTGCAAGGTATCATGAATGCATGTGCTCGCCAGGTTTATTGAGTGCCGAAATCAGGTCACATCACACCTTGCTTCGCGAATTGCACAAGCTATCTGTTTGCCAACGCATAGAATTTAAGATAATGATCATTATATTTAAGATATTGCATGTCATGGTGCATGAGTTTATATTACCGCCGTTCATGAATAATGACGACGCCATCATTTCTCTGGTATGCTATCGGCATTCCCAAAGGTGATAACAAGAATACTTTGGGAGGAAGATCATTTAATAGTGCTGCCTCTAAGCTTTGGAATCTTCCTCCGCGTTCAATTCGACTTAGCTTGAATATATTAAAAAAAAAAAGAGACTTGCAACGTTTCTTTTTAAAAAGGTATTCAACGAGTTAGTCCGTTTTTATGTTTTAATATGCATTGTTCGTAGAACATTTTTTTCAAATATTTGGAATTGTAATTTTCAAGCCTTTCGTTCCGTGTTATTTCGATAGGACTTTGTAAAGTGTAATTAAATATGCGTTTAGAGCTAGCAAATAGAGCAATTTTTAGACAATGGAAGGTTGGTTTTCTAGAAAAACATTTCGTTATGAACTTCGATTCGATAATCCTAATCAAAACTAAGGAAGTGAGGTATACAAACAAAAGAAATCAAGGGAATTGAACTGAACTTCAATTAACTATGCCCGTACCATTTTATATCAGCGTACTTGTACATAGGCGAGGTAAAATTGTTTGTGTAAAAAAAACTCTTAAGAGTCAAACCCAGTGCGCTATGAAGTGACGATCTTTGACTGACGTCTCACTAGATGTTGAAATGTCACTTTACAAAAAGACATCAGGACTGCTGTGTATCTCTCTATATCATTGAAAAGCACATAAAGCAAATGCGATGAAGCACATAGGTTATTAGACAGATCATCGGTTATTTCCATCTTAGTCGACGGAATGGTGGCTCGATCCTCTAGATAGTCTGAAATGGACTCAAATTATTACAGTGCTAATCGAACCGTGATGAAGCTGTTATAGCGCAAATTCCAATGGATATAATTCATATGCAATACCTGATGTTCCCAATGGAGTTATCACAGTGGCCAATATTTTCACCGCCAGCCGTAAAAGCCATCACCCAATTGAGATCCTTAGCCAGTCGTAGTAGTTTATTGTATTCTCCAGTAAGAGGTAATAGGTTTTAGTTAAGTTAATGAGACTGTCAAAGTGATTTGTTCGAGGTGGACATAAATATTTCCATTTAAGTGCCGGCCGGCTCAACATCCTTCTTCACAGAGAGACCTTGTTGAATGTAAATGCGCTGAAACGTATTTCCTATTTAAATTCACGACTCATACACAAGAGTGGGTGTGCAGCTCGAACTAGGAGCCCGAGTATTTAATGCCGTCCGACAAAGTTACACAGAATACTAAACAACTAGTCATCGCCTCTCGGGCTAACACGTTTTTGTGCCACCGCCTGCGGTGAAAACCCAAAAAACCCAATGGGAAAAATGGAAACGTATTACCCATCCAAATGCAGGCGCACCAACCTCTGGGGGTTAGAGATAAAACAGCTTCATTACACGGAAGATAAAATTTAACGTTCTAGAAAAGTTCAAGAGCTGAGATGAATACATTACAAATGTCAAACCTTAACTACGCTTTACAACAAAAGACTCGATTAACGCCATAGCGGCCCACGTGCTAACATACCAATACCAATACCATACTTCTTGAACTGTCAATGAAATTAGTTTCAGTTTCGCGACGGGAAGAGAGATAAATCTTATAAACAAAATAAACAAAAATAAAAAATAAACAATAAACAAAAAAATAAACATAAGATAACAGATAAAAGTAGGACGTAAAGTAGGGTAAATTGAATAAACAAAATAAAATAATTAGAAGAAAGAACAGTTAAATTAATGAATGACAGAAACAGAAAGAAAAAACAACAACAACAACAAAAATGTGCGGAGAACTTTGTTTACAAACAGCTTACAGACAGAAACAATTGATATGCGGGGTGTCGACTTTTCTATGTTCTTTGACACGGCTTTCAGCATGAACAGACAAGTTTGTCTCTTCTTCCCTAACACAGGAAAACACACTCTCAGTCCACCCAAAAGAGAGCTAAAAATGAACATTTTTATCATGTCTATACGATATTACTTCAAGACTAGTAACGGATGTATATGAGAACGATCCTTCGCAGTAAAGCACTATTTGAGCAATAGTGAAAATCAGACCTGAAAAAAATTTCAGGCCTGTACGGGATTCGAACCACTGACCTCTGCGATACTAGTGCAGCGCTCTACCAATTGAGCTAACAAGTCAACTGGGAGCAGGCCATCAAATTAATTCGATATAAACCCGTAGATGATAAATCAAACAACAACAAACATATGAAACATATGTGTGAACTGCGGTTATGAGACGTATATGAGAACGATCCTTCGCAGTAAAGCACTATTTGAGCAATAGTGAAAATCAGACCTGAAAAAAATTTCAGGCCTGCCTACGGGTTTATATCGAATTAATTTGATGGCCTGCTCCCAGTTGGCTTGTTAGCTCAATTGGTAGAGCGCTGCACTAGTATCGCAGAGGTCAGTGGTTCGAATCCCGTACAGGCCTGAAATTTTTTTCAGGTCTGATTTTCACTATTGCTCAAATAGTGCTTTACTGCGAAGGATCGTTCTCATATACGTCTCATAACCGCAGTTCACACATATGTTTCATATGTTTGTTGTTGTTTGATTTATCATCTACGGGTTTATATCGAATTAATTTGATGGCCTGCTCCCAGTTGGCTTGTTAGCTCAATTGGTAGAGCGCTGCACTAGTATCGCAGAGGTCAGTGGTTCGAATCCCGTACAGGCCTGAAATTTTTTTCAGGTCTGATTTTCACTATTGCTCAAATAGTGCTTTACTGCGAAGGATCGTTCTCATATATGTCTCATAACCGCAGTTCACACATATGTTTCATATGTTTGTTGTTACTAGTAACGGATACTTCCCAAATCTAGTCGGGAGTTTTCGGTCACGTGTTCCAATTTCTCTACAAAGTTTAAAAGAAAAGGATTTAGTGTTTAAGTTTCTACCGTCAATGACCTTAGGAAAGGCTCACTGAACATGCAGATATGTCTAATCTCATCACATGTTTTTAAATTTTTATTTAAGGATTTGGCGATTTTACGAACAGTCTTAAGTGAGTAAAAATGTATTTACTATTCGGCAGAACTAAACTGTAAGTGGCAGTGACAAAGAATGTAAATATTTTCCATATATTAACAAAGTTGAACTGATAAATTGGCCACCATTACGATTATAAAAGCCGACGTTTCGAGCGTTTGCCCTTCGTCGGAGCGAAGAGAGGAATTGTGGGTTGTGTGTGCTTTTAAAGGCAGAAAAAGGAGCTACGTGATTGGTGGGAACATAGCAACGAGAAAAACACGAATAATATAGTGGAATGAAAAGCGTTCGTTCATACCCGTGGGATTTAGACAGCCGGTTTGAAAGATGAGCTTTTGTTCAAGAAGTATGGTATTGGTATTGGTATGTTAGCACGTGGGCCGCTATGGCGTTAATCGAGTCTTTTGTTGTAAAGCGTAGTTAAGGTTTGACATTTGTAATGTATTCATCTCAGCTCTCGAACTTTTCTGGAACGTTAAATTTTATCTTCCGTGTAATGAAGCTGTTTTATCTCTAACCCCCAGAGGTTGGTGCGCCTGCATTTGGATGGGTAATACGTTTCCATTTTTCCCATTGGGTTTTTTGGGTTTTCACCGCACAAAAACGTGTTAGCCCGAGAGGCGATGACTAGTTGTTTAGTATTCTGTGTAACTTTGTCGGACGGCATTAAATACTCGGGCTCCTAGTTCGAGCTGCACACCCACTCTTGTGTATGAGTCGTGAATTTAAATAGGAAATACGTTTCAGCGCATTTACATTCAACAAGGTCTCTCTGTGAAGAAGGATGTTGAGCCGGCCGGCACTTAAATGGAAATATTTATGTCCACCTCGAACAAATCACTTTGACAGTCTCATTAACTTAACTAAAACCTATTACCTCTTACTGGAGAATACAATAAACTACTACGACTGGCTAAGGATCTCAATTGGGTGATGGCTTTTACGGCTGGCGGTGAAAATATTGGCCACTGTGATAACTCCATTGGGAACATCAGGTATTGCATATGAATTATATCCATTGGAATTTGCGCTATAACAGCTTCATCACGGTTCGATTAGCACTGTAATAATTTGAGTCCATTTCAGACTATCTAGAGGATCGAGCCACCATTCCGTCGACTAAGATGGAAATAACCGATGATCTGTCTAATAACCTATGTGCTTCATCGCATTTGCTTTATGTGCTTTTCAATGATATAGAGAGATACACAGCAGTCCTGATGTCTTTTTGTAAAGTGACATTTCAACATCTAGTGAGACGTCAGTCAAGGATCGTCACTTCATAGCGCACTGGGTTTGACTCTTAAGAGTTTTTTTTACACAAACAATTTTACCTCGCCTATGTACAAGTACGCTGATATAAAATGGTACGGGCATAGTTAATTGAAGTTCAGTTCAATTCCCTTGATTTCTTTTGTTTGTATACCTCACTTCCTTAGTTTTGATTAGGATTATCGAATCGAAGTTCATAACGAAATGTTTTTCTAGAAAACCGACCTTCCATTGTTTAAAAATTGCTCTATTTGCTAGCTCTAAACGCATATTTAATTACACTTTACAAAGTCCTATCGAAATAACACGGAACGAAAGGCTTGAAAATTACAATTCCAAATATTTGAAAAAAATGTTCTACGAACAATGCATGTTAAAACATAAAAACGGACTAACTCGTTGAATACCTTTTTAAAAAGAAACGTTGCAAGTCTCTTTTTTTTTTTAATATATTCAAGCTAAGTCGAATTGAACGCGGAGGAAGATTCCAAAGCTTAGAGGCAGCACTATTAAATGATCTTCCTCCCAAAGTATTCTTGTTATCACCTTTGGGAATGCCGATAGCATACCAGAGAAATGATGGCGTCGTCATTATTCCTGAACGGCGGTAATATAAACTCATGCACCATGACATGCAATATCTTAAATATAATGATCATTATCTTAAATTCTATGCGTTGGCAAACAGATAGCTTGTGCAATTCGCGAAGCAAGGTGTGATGTGACCTGATTTCGGCACTCAATAAACCTGGCGAGCACATGCATTCATGATACCTTGCAGTTTGGAAAATGGATGGCCGCACTTCGCTGAACCATCTGAATGGGCTATTGCAATAGTCAAGGCTGCTGTAAGGGATAAACGGATGAATAGGCGTGTCAATGCTGCGTCCAGATGTAGCGGTACACATAGATTACAATATGCACATAGATAACAATAAATTTCTTGTAGAGAAAGGAAAGTTTATGCTGTGCCATAACATTTCAGTTTTCCCAGGGTGTGATAACCTTCCTCAAGGCTGGCAAGACCAGTATCACCAAACCTCAACTGTTTCACTGGAAGATCTTTCTTTTCAGTGAGGAGACCGCTGTCTTCACGCCATACATCGTCATTCATATCGCAGTTACAGCCAACACTGGGGTCTGCACAGGAGTTGGTCATTCCGCATGCGCACTTGCCACTATTAGGAGATGCTCCACCCCAGTAAGTCGTGTTTCTAGAATCACGTGACACCCACCACGAATGTCTTTCCTTTAATAGTAGTGCACCATGACACTCGTACTTGATAAACTGTTCACAGTGTGAGGAGACTCTGGTGAGACTCGCCAGCTGGGACAGACTCGCTCCTGTGTAATGAATATCTCGTGAGTAACTACCATGGGCCTCATATCCATTCACGTGTGTTCTGCTTTCACTGTCGTGACTAATGACTGTCACGCCAACTCCATTCTTGTCACTCATGTCACAATATACTGTAAATGGTGCTAAAGGACCCTCGCCATCGGTATCAATGACATAATTTCCACTTGTATTGCTGATGTATTTTCTTATAGCAGAACAAGAAGTGATGTTCAGCGGATTGTTAATTTTGACTTTGGTTTCTATTGCCGTCAGAGCATTAGCTGCTCTACAGGTGTACCATCCTACGTGTAATTTCTTGATGTTGTTTATTACCAGTGTTCCATTTTGCAAAACATTGGAGTCCACATCAAGCGAAGACTTGCCATCCTTTGTCCAAGTGATAAAAGGTCTCAGGTCGCTCTCGGCCATACAAGGTAGACGAACACTTGAACGAATAGCAGGAGTTAGTTCTGGTGGAGGACGGACTTTGAACCTTAGAGGAGAAAATACTGTGAGTTGAGCGGTGTCTGTTGCTGATCCAAGAATGTTCGCTACTTTACAGATATATGTTCCACCGTCTTGTCTCGTCAAATTAGAAATTTTCAGTGTTCCATTCTTGAACGTAACTCTGTCTTTAGGCAAACTACCCACTGACTTGGACCACTTGAAAATTGGACGCGGCTGACCAATAACAGTGCATTGGATGGTGACGTTCGTTCCTTCTTCAGCTATTGCCGATTTTTTTTGGATCGCGATGATTTTGGGAGCAACTGAGGAAAAAAATAAAAAAGGTGGAAAAAATCTGTCATAGACCACTTTCATAAATGGCTGCCGGATTAATATTCTTTTGTTTAAGTTTAAATTAGCCCTTCTGGCCTCGTTCTCCAGCACAAAATTCAAAAGAATACATTATCTCTAGCGAGGCCAGAAGGGCTAATTTAAATTTAAGCAAAAGAATATTAATCCGGCAGCCATTTATGAAAGTGGTCTATTAAACAAAAAACGGATGGTCAAGGTAATTCCTTTGAAATCTATGTTACATACAGACTTTCTAAACCCAGTTTTAGTGACGAAGCCAAGCGTGTCATCTCACTGAGTATATATTTATATCTTCACGTAAGAAAAGAACTGGAAAAAATTACGAAGGAAAATAACGCGAGACGATTGGGTAAAGATTCCATTTGTAAAGAAGAGAGAGAAAAACGAAAGGCTCTCTATCAAAACATTTCTGTCGCCGATGTGAAAAATCTTGGGTTAAAAAAAAATTGCTGAAATACATTCAGTATGTCGAGAAGGCAAAGAAAAAGGCTAAGCTAAACTAAGTGCTTTCTCGAACAAGTAAGATTGAAATGGAGCATGTCTAGGTTGAATCCCTCCACAAACATGAAAATTGTCATTTAAGTGCACTGATTTCCCCTTGCCCTTCATTGCGAATTAAGAAGCCAGTAAAGCTTACACTGTACAGTTAATTTAGCCGAGGCGTTCACTTGTCCAAGCAGACTTTGCGCTTTGCAGGTGTATACTCCATCGTCCTCAGCTTTCACGTCCTTCACAATTAGAGAACCACTGGACTCTACCACGTGACGTCCGGCTGGAAGGGACGAATTCATCTTGTACCACGTGACTGATGGCTCTGGGTTACCATCCGCTGCACATTTCAACATGGCTGTCTGAGTTTCATTGACTGTCTTTCCTACAGGACGCTCCAGGAGGGAGGGCAATAAGAGGGACTGGCCCTGCTCACCTTTGGTACCTTTCACACCCTGCGGGCCTGACGGTCCCTTGGGTCCGAGGTCTCCCGTTTTCCCGATGTCCCCCTTGATTCCTTTCGCTCCTTTCGCGCCTACTGGTCCATGTTTGCCAGGGGGTCCATATGGCCCAGGTTTCCCTGGGGATCCCCGTTTCCCACGGGTTCCCTGTCTACCCCGCCTCCCTTGGCTTCCTTTGGGTCCTGGGCGACAAAGTGTGTAATCTTTAGCACAGACTTGTTTTTGGAGCATTCGTAGTTCTTGTTTGACTAGCATCTGTACATCGGAAGATGTTATATTTGAATTTTGTTGTGAATTACCAGGCGAGGAGCGTTTTTGTCGCTTTGGGTTAGTTTCCCTACCATCTGAAAAAATGGGAGACTCAAAAGTTTAGATGTCGGCCTGGCCTAATACCAAAACAAAAGAACGCCTGATAATAGGTCAAGATCATTTTATCCAAGTCTACCAATAAGTAGTCTCAATACCTAAGTTTACCTTAATTTGCAAAACACAGAACTCACCGGCAAAATCAAATACTGGTGAGAACAATAATAACCATAATAACAACAATAATGGTTATATGCCAAAGAATCGAGCTTTCGAAATTAACATTTTTGAAACATTGCGAAGCCGCGCAGTGCTTTCTTTGTACACGTAGATACACTCCATCAGCTTTAACAGCCGTTCTGTCAAGAGATGATAGGTGGTTTCTAATCTCTTGGTCGCACTTTACAACACCCGTCCCACTTTGTGCTAACAATAGTCGCACTTTTTAATTAAAAAGCTGTCGCACTTTGTAATAAACTTGGTACTATAGATTAGTTGGGATAAGTTGGGTAATCAAAACATGTATCATCACTGAAGTAATGAAACAAAAGAATACCAAATTACCTTGAGTCGTTCGAGATGTACTTCCCGGTCCTTTATCCTTATTGCGCCATCCTAGATCGTTTTGCTGAACTTTTCGAAGGATTTCTGTCTCCATCTTCTTAAAGAACTCTGTCGAGTCTAATATCAGGCTATGATTTTCTTGTATTCTGAGTTCGTGGTGAATTAGCGCGATAAAACACAAAAGAGACAGTAGGAAGACTGACCCGGAGTACAGGCGATCTAGTGTTCGTCTTTTGTTCCTCTGCTTGCCTTTTTTTTCTGTTTCAGTCATCTTTACAACGTTCACAAAATTGTTCGGGAATCAAACAGAACTAAACTTGATCAGTTTCCTGCAGACAGTTCTCTTGGGCTCAGGCAGTGTTAAACCGTGGTAGGAAGTTGACCTGGACGATATTTATACGTTTACAAAATAAACAGTGTGGAAACAAGGTCGCTTCTATTGACTTCCTTTAGTGCTGTAATATCTTGTGCGTCGACGAATTACGACGTCTTCAGCTTGCAAAAAAGTTCGTGTTCGAGTGAGACGGACAGTGTAGTCAGTATTATCTGAAATAAATTCAAGCCTCAGGACAATCTCCTCAGAACAGAAGAGAATTTAAGTTCTCTCTTCTACGCTTAACAGCAACATTTCCCTGATGCAATATACTTTCGCTCAGAGAGACATGAAATGTTTGTTGTGAGGTGAATTGGAAGTTGTTGTTTTGAGACTTTTCTAGTTAAGCCTTTTGTTTTTTTTAAACCTTGCCTTTTGCGCCTGCGTGTTGTTTTGGTAGATTTATATTTTTTTGGCTCAGCTCCCGGATTTCCTTGTTACCGTGTTAGACATTTAGACAATTAGACAGTTTCACAGGTGTTCGTGTTTGCGTTAGTAAAGCTGACCTTGAGTTCTACCCACACTGAAGTTCCTGTTTGTATGCGCAATTCCTGTGCGCAGCTGTCAATGTTCAATTGGTTCCTTGGCGCTCGACAAGTACTTCGGTGAGAGCCAACCAGTTTCCCCCTTTTTGCAAAATAAACGGATCAACTAAAGAAACTCTCACGGTCAGCTAACCCAAACATGTCTGTGATGTTTGTATTTAATACGTGGGCTGACTCCTCGCTTAGTAGTAGAAGAAAAAAAGATCTGAAGCGTTGTAGTAGGAGAGAATAAAACAGAGAAGAGTCCAGAGTCTCAGTACTTCTCGTTAAAAGCTAAGCGAGTGGTAAAAACCCCCCAACATGTTTATCGCTCGCAGAAAGTTTGTGATCGAGTATAACCAACGGGAAGTTTATTCAGTGCTATCTTAGATGAGGTCAAATGTATCATCCTAGAACAATTTCCTGGTGTGGAAATCTTTAGCGCGGAAAGATAATAGGTCCTTCGCTTGCAGAAAGTTCGTGTTTAAGTACGACGGGAAGTTTACAATTTTGTTAAATTAGGTGGGAGTTATTTTCAGCCATTTTTTAAAGAACCAAATGTGTTTAAAGTTCTCTGTTCCGCATGCGACAAAAAAAAATTTTTTCGCTGGATGCTTTAATTCTTTAAATTTCTGTTCGTTTGCTTTACTTTCTGTCCTGAACACTTTATTTGTTACAAGCGAAAGAAATCAAGACGACCTCACAAGGTTTGTTAATTTTTTTGTTTAGTGTATCTGCACCTTAGGCAAGGATTTATTCAGTTATTATTTAATAAAATAAGGCTCGTGATACACTAATGTGTCGCATAAAGCTGCTTAATTACGCCATAAGCCCGGAAGTGTCTGAGTGGCAACGTAAGGAAAAGTGTTGACCTCCTGTACAGCTCACGGATCTGCTACATCCTGGTTTTCGCAATCCGTGAAATTCTATTTTCATTAAATATAATCTAGCTTCTCTTTTCGCTGAAGGTTAAATGACTGTTGATAAAGTCAATGACATGTGACAGTTCCGAAGAGACAAGCTGAGACTATTTGTCGCAAATCTTGGTAGTTGATAAAAGCACTCTCGGGTAGTTTGCCATGACCTCAGAATTCTTTGCTTTGCGATTTCTTCCTACAACTGATCATTTACCGTGAGCTACACCCCAATCTATTAGCAGGAATGACTCATAATGAGGACCCTTGAAACTGCTCATAACTAAACTCAAACTTTTTCTAGTATTTGACTGGTCAAGGTCATCTACAAGTTCTGATTTTTCTTTCGGTGTAAGTGTGAAAGTATAAGGAACTTTTCACAGTGCCTTGACCTGTAGACTCATTTGTTTCATTCAATTTTATTCTCTAATATGTGCAGGATTTTTTTTTTGTTCTGTTTTACCGAACAGATGCGAAGAAAAAATGTATTCATTCATTCTGCGCACATGTCTTCTTCAAAGTCTATAACTACAAAATAAAAACCCTCTCTCTTCCCGCAGTAAAGCAAGAACACGAGTAAAATAACCTAAGGATTTATATTTACTGATTGTATCCGTTTAAGAGAATTAGCCCCTGAGTACGGGTCGTCCTGTAGTTAACACTTAAAAAGATACTCTGTGGCACCCATCACTTTAGGGCTTTCCATAAGATGCACCAAATATTTAAAACAGATGCTCAAAATTTCTCAAAAATCCATTCACGTTACATTACATATTATCGACAAGCGTTAATTACCCAATGAAAGACCTTTTTTTCTCATTGTTCCTTGACTCTTGATCATTAAATGGCATGGTTAAAGTAGTGAAGTAATCCTTAGTAATCCTCTTGTGCAGTACCACTTATTTTTACTCAAACAAGCTCGTCTTTCCGTTAATATCCGGTTGTCAATAAGTTGTTTATATCCGTGCGAATGGTTAATCCCATCATGCCATGGTGTCTGAGAAATCACTACGAAAGCCTTTTAGAGGTGTTGAAATTTCTACCGGATAAGCCCTCAGGTATTTGAACTTTGGAGAAGTTCTCTCAAGTTCTCTCAAATTCTCTCAAAACTGTGTTTGAATGCTCTACTCAATTGCCGGATTTGATAGATGAATATTTTTTGTAAAGGGCAAGATCTGCGACCTACACTTTCTATACCCATTGATTAACAACTCGACTATCCGAGATTTAAAATCTAGACTTTATGGACCAATATTTTTTTGTTTTTTTTAGCCATCCGTTCGTAAAGAGAACTCTTTACCTTTACCAGGCGTTTAAAACAAATACAATACGCTTGTTCCGCTGGAAAGTTTTCCCCACCCCACCCAGGAAAGGTTTGTATTCCCCACTCCTCGGGCACAGACGATAGTCCTCTGGAGAATGTTGAAGCTTCAACTGACCGGCGCATTAGTGAAGTCATCCACTTGACAATTACAGCTCAGCAGCGATCAGTTGAACCGCTATAAAGCATTCGGGATTCAAAGAAGTTTTCTACGCACTCATGGCATTTGAATCCACTAAGACGTCAACAGCAAGATTATTTTAGAATTACTTCATTAGACAAGGGAGTCATCAACAGCAGTCAAACTACTGTATTGCAATGTTTTATTGCCGTTTATGATAAGAGTCACTTTCTCTTACTGCGCTCCAGTCTTCGAGCAGCTATACTCTTTCATCTTGGATAAAATTTTAGTTAAACGCTGAAGAATGTTTAGATCATCTGTTTTTACGTAGTATCTGTCGATATGAGATATTTTGAGACTAGCACTACAGTATGCCATAACACTTCAGTTTTCCCAGCGTATGATATCCTTCCTCGTTAGGATCACCTGTATCACCAAACCTCAGTTGTTTAACTGGAAGGTGTGACTTGTCAGTGAGGAGACCGCTGTCCTCACGCAGTACACCATCTTCCTTGTCACAGTTACACGGATGAGCAGGGTGTGGACATGAGTTGGTCATTCCGCACGCGCACTTACCACTGCCGGGTGACGCTCCTCCCCAGTATGTCATCTTCATCGAGTCCCGTGACACCCACCATCCAACACTTCCTCTAAAGAACAGTGAATAACGGCACTCGTAGCTGATAAACTGTTCGCAGTGTGAGGAGACTCTGGTGAGACTCGCCAGCTGAGAAAGACTGGCTTCTGTGTAATGGATATCACGTGAGTAACTTCCTGCGGACTCGTATCCTTTTATGTGCGTTCTGCTTTCACTGTCGTGACTGATGACTGTCACGCCAACTCTATTCTTGTCACTCATGTCACAGTATGCTGTAAATGGTGCTAGAGGACCTTCGCCATCGGTATCAATGACGTAATTTCCACTTGTAGTGCTGACGTATTTTTGTATCATAGAACAAGAAGACACGTTTATTGGATTGTTAATTTTCACTTTGGTTTCTATTACTGTCAGAACATTACTTGCTCTACAGGTGTAAGAACCTTCGTGTAATTTTCTAACGTTTTTTATTACCAGCGTCTCATTCTGTAGGACATTTGACCGTGTAGGTAAAGAAGACTCGCCCTGCTTCGTCCAACTGATTGTAGTTTTCAAGTCGCTCTCGACCACACACGGCAGATGAACAGTTGAGCCAGCCCTAGGAGTCATTTCTTTGGGGGGCCTAGCTTTAAACCGCAGACGAGAAAATACCGTAAAGTGAAACGTGTCTGCTGCTGATCCGAGAATGTTCTCCGCTCTACAGATGTATGTTCCTCTGTCATTTTTTGTTACGTTATAAATATTTAGCGTTCCATCAATCACTTCGGCTCTATCCATTGGCAAGATTCCAAACGCCTTAGACCACGTGATATTAGGCTGAGGCTGACCAGTAGCACTGCAGGCGATAGAAACATTTTGATCTCCCTCAGCTAACACTTCGTTAGATGCCAAAATAATCGTAGGAGCGACTGTAATCATTGCAAGAGAAAGAAGTATGAGTTGTTAAGACAATGAAGGTTGTCTCCTGAATCATCATAGACAAGAAGAAAAGAAGGAAGAACTGTAAATATTTTATTGTTGCAAAATCAAAATACTTCAGTTACCCTATGCGTAAGATGTCTACAAATGCAAGCTGTAACGAAAATGGCAGATTTGACGAACTTTTGTCCATGATTTTGACGGGTTTGACGAAATTTGTCAATTTGTGGAAAGTTTGTCAAAGTGGCGATTCTTACGAAATTTCGCCAAAGTTGTTGACGAAATTATGCCAATGAATAGATATGACCTGGCCCCAAAAAGTTGACGAATTTGGCGAAAGTAACGATTCTAACGAAATTTCGCCAAAATCGACAAATCCATATACATTCCCACAGTCTGACGAAATTTCGTCAAATCTGCCAAATAGCTTTGGCATAATCATCAATGTGCAAACACCATCGTCCTCTATTTGCATAAGAAAGAAACTGACTTACAATGGACAGACAACTTCGCCGAGGCGTTCACTTGTCCCAAAATACTTTCAGCTCTACAAGAGTAAACTCCCTGGTCATCGGGTCTAACGTCCCTAACAATCAGCTGGCCATTGGATCCTAGTACGTGACGTCCAACAGGAAGTGATGAATCCAACTTAGACCACGTGACTTTTGGCTTTGGACTGCCATCTGCCATACATTTGAAAATAGCTGTTTGACTTTCATTAACCGTCATTTCAACAGGACGCTGGAGCAGGAATGGAGCCGATAGGGACTGACCCGGCTCGCCATTGGCACCTTTCACACCTGGATGGCCTTCTGGCCCTCTGGGACCGGTTTGCCCCGCTAATCCGATATCCCCTTTAATACCTTTCGGTCCCTGAGGTCCTATTAGCCCGTGATTACCAGGACGTCCTTCTCGGCCTGGTTTTCCAGGGGGACCCGGTTTTCCTCGTGTTCCCGCTCTACCTCGTCGACCCCTGTTACCTTTTGGTCCTGGGCGACACTGCGTGTTGTCCTTCGCACAAAGTTGGTTTTGCAGAAGACTAAGTTCTTTTTTGATTAGCCTTTGTAATTCAGAGGATGTTGAATTCTGTATTATAACATTCAGAGCGGTGCGTTTTTGTCGCTTTGGGTTTTCCCCTCCACCTGAAAAATAAAGTCTTTCACATGAATAAAGTGGCATTACGTTCATCACCAACCTTTGACCATCTCAGAATGATATAAAATGTAGAGTTACAAAAAGGATCACTGCGGTATCCAAGACGAATTCCTATGTCTTGTATTAATAAATTCTATGGCTGTATTGAACTCGAGGTTGTTTTCCGTCGAATCTAGCTGATCCTTTCACTATTTCAAGGAAAGGGTCGGTCCCGAGTTGAATAGTTGAAACAAAGCAAATTGTATATATGCCGAAGTATCAATTAAAGGAAAATTATAGGAAAACAAGACATTTCGCATTCTATGAAGACGAGTCAGCAAACTCCCATTCAAATGGTGATGATAGTTAATGATGGTACATCCTCGGCTGATAGATCGTGTTCAAAACCGCGTAATAGTTGAGACTCTCATCAACTATCATGACCTTTTGAGGTCTTTTTTGGCTTAAAGCTGAACTGTTTTTTATCTTGAATTTTAGCTACTTATTTCATCATCCTAATAAATAAAGCTCTTGAAAATAGAAAGACCTGCGGGATGTCCATGAGGTTTTCATTTTAAAATCTGCCGTAGTTTCAACAAGTCGTATCCGGCTCAACACATAACACAACAAAAGTTACCTTTCGTCGCCCGCATTGTTTCCTCGGGTTCCATACTGTTCCATCCTCTGTTACTCGGCTGTACTTTTCGAAGGATTTCTGTCTCCATCTTTGAAATTGACTTTGCTGAGTTTAAAATCAGTTGATGGTTTTCTTGTATTCTGAGCTCCTGATGAATTAACGCGACACAACAGAAAACAGAGAACAAGAGGCTTGACCCGGAACACAAGCGGTTCAATGTTTGTTTTCTGTTCGTCAGCTTCTGTTCTTTTTCTGTTTTTTTCATCTTCACAGTGTTCCCAAAATTACTCTTGATATGAGACATAATTAGCGGGACATTTTTCGCTTCACTCGATAATTTCCTTACGACAGTTCTGCTTGGCTTAAGTTAAGTTCAGCTGTCATGCGAGTCAGGCCGATGATCAATTGATATGTTTTCAACTTCACCTCTGAGGGAACAAGGTCGCTTATTTTGACCTCCTTTGGAGCTAAAACTAATAGAAACATGAACAGATGCACGTAAATAGAAAGCTGATATGTTTATCGCTGGCTGAAACTTCGTAATTGAGTGAAACGGGAACTTTAGTCTTAAATTTAAATGAGGTCAACTCAATCTTCTAAGAGGTTTAACCTAATCAGTCTCTGTTTCACGCATAATGATAACAATTTCCTGTTGCTACAATACGCAGAAAGATGGTAATTTTATTGTTTGAAGAAAGTTCATGTTTGGGTTAAACAAGTACTTTGTAAACATCTTAATCGACGTCATAACTATCTTCAAAGAAATGAAGAGCTCGAGATTTTAATTTCTCTCTCTCCAGTGCCTAAAACGAACATTTCCTGGTGTCATGTTATTTAGTACAGAAAGTTTGTGTTTGAGTACAACGGGAAGTTTACTGTTATTTTAAATGAGGTCAAACGTATCCTCTTCGAATCGAGAAGTCTTAAAGTTTCCTGCTCAGCACGTAGCAAAAAACAATATCCGGATTAGATTCCTAGAAGCTTTTGTTACAAGCAAGAGAAATAAAGACAAGGTTGTTAAATGGCGGGAATATTTAGCGGGTCTGCCTGAGAGGCCAAACTTTCGCCCGACGTGATTTTGGTTAACAGACCCGATGCAAAAAAAAAAAAACCTGTGCTTTGTTCTTTACGCTTTTACCTCCTTCACCATTATCATGATTGCTACTCTGCAAAAAACGTATTCAGAGACAATGGGGATGCTTTATTCTGAGCGTATCTGCACCTTAGACAAAGATATAGTCAGTAACTGAGAAAGGCTCGTGATTAAAGTCTTGTGTCGCATAAAGCTAATTAAAAACGCCATGAGCTCGGAGTTTTCCAAGTGGCAACGAAAGTTAGGATATCGAATTCCGCCACAGCTAAAATATTTACTTCATGGATCAGTTAGATCCAGGTTTTGTCCTTTCTCGAAAGTGTAATTTATTGCCAATGGGAAAAATTAGTGGCTGCACCGTTCTAATGAGGGCTAATCATAGAGTTGATACAGTTGTCTATGGCTACCAACTTATGGCGTTTACCTTTCATTTCTAATTTAAGCCACCTTTCACACGTAAAAGATTTGGAAGTATTCGATCTTATTCACTTAGAAATTGCATGACATTTTTATTTCCCCAATGTGTAGTAATCACTTCCACGACTTGTATGTCCAAACCTGAGCTGTTTGACAGGATGATGTACCTTATCGGTGAGCAAACCGCTGTCTTCACGCCAAACGTTGTCACTTGCATCACAGTTACAAGCTGTGTTTAAACGTGGACAGGAATTGGTCATCTCGCATGCGCATTTATCACTACCTGATGCTGCTCCGCCCCAGTAATGCATCCTTACAGAATTACGTGAAACCCACCAAGAGTATCCGATACCGCCAAATATGACTGCGTTGTTACACTCATACTTAATATACTGCTCACAGTGTGGGGAGACTCTGGTGAGACTCGCCAGCTGAGACAGACTCGCTCCAGTGTAATGAATGTCACGTGAGTAACTCCCCGGAGGGCCATAACCAGTCACCAATGCCCTGCTTTCACTACCGTGACTAATCAATGTCACGCCAACTCCATACTTGTCACTCATGTCACAATAAACTGTAAATGGTGCCAGTCCTCCAGCGCCATCTGGATCAATAAAGTAACTGCCACTTACGCTAGTCTGGTGTCTGATATCGGAACAAGACTTGAGAGAGCATTCAAATCCATCTCCAAAGTAACCATGGTTACACTTGCAGGAATACGCACCTAGTTCATTTGTACAGGCTGCCAAATGATGGCAATCGTTGGTATTTTTTTCACACTCATCCAGATCTTAAAAGAAGAAATTAAAAATGTAAGGCAGGAAGAAAGCTTTCTTTTAGCCGTTAATCGAGGTAAAGGTCAAGTTGGCGGGCATAGGTCTCTCCTATACCCGCCAGCCTGCTGCTTCTAACAATTTGGACTTCCCTTTTGTTTCCTGGTTGGTTAGGCTGTAGTGGTCTCCCTGCCTAATAATTTTTTTTTTCACAAATTTTATTCTAACTAGGCGTAGCTAAATAAACAAATAAACAAATAAAGTACCCGAAAACATAAGCTCTAATTAAATGTAAATCAACAGGTTGGTTCATTGGTTCCTTGGTTATTTCACACTATTTAAATAAAATTAACATAGAAAAGTAAAGTTGCAACAAATGATTACAGGATCATAGTTAAGATTGTCCCCATTGTCTAGCACTTCTTTCAATGACACCTGCCATAGTAAATCCTAGCTTATGACTCAAAAGGAAGATCTTTGTATCAGCTTTATGATTAAAATGTTTATTTCTAACTGTAGGGTGCGACGATTGATTATGGAAAAGCATTAATCATTACACTTGCTCGAGAAAAAGAATTCCTGATTTTTACTTTAACGAAACCCTTCTGTCTCTTTACCTTTCTCACAAGTAAACTGATGGCAATCACCGCATTGAACGTCGTTCCATTCATAGTTGTGTTTCACACCAAGATCGTGTACACAATCCTCTTCATTAAAGGTATTTGGCTGATTTTTGGCCCAAGCTGTAAAGTTTCCTTCTCGATCGGCCCAAGTGAAGTTTCCCTCCACTGGTTTGTCGTTTAAGCCCAGTCACGTTTTTTCTCCATTGTGACGATGTTGTGTGTAAACATTTTCTTCATTGTTACTTATATCAATAAGAACAGCATTTTCCTGTCGACATTTATTCAGTGCTGTGGTCCAGTTTGAACAGGTTTCACTTGTAAAGTAACAGTAGCCATTGAAGTAACTCCAGCCAGGATCACAGATATCTGCCGAAATTTTACACCACAGTATGCGATCGATTAGTACAACTTGAATACGATGTTTAACTTAAAGAATTCATTAATAACAAACGATAACTAGTAATTTGTTAGGAGACACCTTCTACATTACACAATATGGACACTCAAGACTAAGGTGGTACTACTGACCTGTAACGACCACATAGCTCACTGACACGGGGTCGTATCTTGTCTCGTACAATTTCTTTACACAGACTCTGAATCCAGGTGTGTTCGTGTCCTGAAAAGGTGAAGTGAACTGAATGATACTGAGAAAGACAGGCTGAATATTTGTACTTGTTCAGCTGTGAGATTTACGCAGCAATGTTAATTGGTGAACGGTAGAGGTGCTGTAAGAACAAACACGGCCCACATCACGAGTACACTCTACAAATTTCCTGTCAGTGCAAGTCTTATCAGAAAAGAAAATTATGTCGCTAATATAATAGCCATTTTGAGAGATATCAATTTTCAGCAATAGTGAACGATCTGAAATTATCTGATTTCGTTCCCTGAAAACGAACAGAATCCACCTTAAACCCCAATTTTTTTCAGTGGGGTAGGAGAAGACTAGTCTACCAAACGAGCGGCGACAAAGAATGTCTGAACATCGACCCATGTTTTGTCATTAGTATTCTAATATGCATTTTAATTGCTAAAACAAATAAATTTTATTGTTTGGTGGTTGTTTGGTGGTTGTTTGGTGGTTGTTCATGGAGATTCATCGTCAAAAACTCCTGCAATGTTCAAAAACTTTGGCATACATAATTTTTAAACTTAAGGAAACTTGTTACCTCAATCAATGTCGTGATTCCATTGTGGACTGGTACCGAATTTCCATGAGCTGTTGCGCTGTGATTAGCTGATATAAGCACTGCTGGTGTTGCGTTGTAACTTAGAGGGAAATGTAAAAACTGCATGCGCAAGGAAATCCAAAAAACTCATATCATCGAAGCTGTTGATCTGTAATTTTGGAGTTTCTGCATGATGCGACTGAAAGTATCGCTGCAATCCCAATGGGATGCTGCTTTGGATATAATCATGAGCTTAACATCATAAAAAGTCCCGGAAATGATGTTTTTTTTGTTTTCACCGCCATACAAGTAACGATGTGTTGCCACGCACTTGTGAACAATTTTAAAAGCCAAACAATGATAAAAGTAAAGCAGATAATCTTGCTCTATGGCAACAACCAAAACAGTTAACAAATAATTTATAACTTCACCACTGTCACTAATTACAACTGATTTTATCGCCAGCTATTCCTCGTTGAGTCAAAAATATTTACTAAGTTCTGATCAGCTATCCCCCTACCTTGTAGTAAGCGTTGTTATTTTCATCAGTTGGTAGTTAAGTGTTTGAAAACGTGACAGAGCCATGTTCAGCGAAGAATGGTTTCGATCGTTTGGAAAACACCAGCCAGTTCTGTCATGAAATTCGAATGATTTATCAAAATTTTCATGAGAATTATTTTGTTAACTTTGAAAGTGTGTTCAGCGGTAATGAAAGCTTATTGGTTATTTAAAGGTTGGCTCGATTTTACGACCCAAGTATTAAACGTAGGGAACAAACAGAGCTACGCAAAAGCGCTGATTAGGTTACATTTGTTGGCTCTTTGATTGGAAGTGAGACAAATCCGAAGGAAGTCAATTGTCAATTCCGTGTCAAAGATTGGTTTTGCTTCAATAAGGTTTCTGACTGGTCTAGAGAATAGGCACCACCTTCTCAGCCAATCGCATGTAAAGTGTAACAAATCGTAACTACAATCAGCATCTGATACATTCTTCTGTATCTTATAGGTTCTATTCCTGAATTAGCACCCTGACTTTTTTAAGGGTGTTTCCTTGTGTCACTTATCTAACTCATCATAATTCAGAATAGCTATATATGTTGTAGTTCAATTTTGTCCTTGGTTCAAATTTTATTTTCCTTTGTTCTCGGACATGTTAATGTTGATAATGAGTTTTAAACAAAGGAAAATAAAATTTGAACCAAGGACAAAATTGAACTACAACATATATACTAACATTTCTTTAAAAATCAACACATACTACAATTATGTCTTCATGTTTGCCATCAAAGTTCTGAGATTCTCGGAGACAAATTTTTGCAGAGCTTTTGGTTACATCCTCGGTCCATAACAGCGCGGCGTCATATCCCTTCCCGGTTCTTAGATGTTCTGCTGTCGCAAGGGACCACGGGAACCCCCTTAAACTTGTCCTGCAGGTCGCATAATTGATAACATGCATCCAAAAGAAAAAAAAAAACATTTCAAAATTAAGGGTATGCGTGATACTTCAGTACAATTGTCAGTTCTTAGTAGCTTTTAAAAAATGCGTTTGGTTTTATAGTGTAACATTTTAAAGGAGCTTTGTCTAGGTCTATGCGCGTAAATATTTTTGCCCAAATTCTTTAGAAGTGTGTAATTTGCAGTCTGCGTCAATCTTGTCTATTCCTTACTATTTTCGTTTTGTCTTGACTTTTTTCTTCACATCTTGAATTTTGGTTTCTCTGAGCTAGACTTATCGTAGACAACGCACATAGAAATTACAGCTCGACGGAAATTGCAAGGCAGACTTGACGAGAGGTTTGGGGTCCCGGCATCCTACCTTTGGAAAGTTCAGATCTCCGCAGTTTGTTCCACACCAGCATCCCTGCATCGTTATCTGTCCCGTCATTCCGTGAGGCGGTGCTCTCTGGTATGCTAACCAGTTAACAGTCGCAAATGGATTGAAGTTCTTCCTCTTTCTTCCAGATTGCATTGCGCATGCAGTGAAATTTTGTGTGTTGACGTTTTCACTCCAAGAAGTGATGGCATCATGGACGGTTTTGGAATCGTTTAAGTTCATATGATTGACAGTTATTTGTACGTGAACGATTTTGTCAGGATAAACCTGAGAAGACACACAGGGCTTGCACTGTAAGTATCTCTGAGAGCTCCATACAACTCCTTATAATAAAATTATAAGAAATTGTATGGAGCTTTTTTAGCATTAGTCGAGGCGCAGCAGGTGTCGTCACCTATGATCCTCGCAAGGATCATACATGACAACACCCGCTGCGCCACGATTAACGCTGAAAAAGCTCCATACAATTCCTTATGATCAAATTATAAGGAATTGTACAAAGCTTTCCGGGATACTTACAGTGCATGCCCTGTGTGTCTTCCCATGGCAGAATGGCGGAAAAATGACCGTCTCACAGCTTGAGTCAGACCACTTGGGAACTCGAAGGAGTTTTATACGACCACTTTCGGCGGGAAAACCTGTTTTGAAGAAATAAACATTTATTTTGTTGCCAAGTTTGATTTGTTGATAATAAAACTACAAAAGAAAACCCACCATAACTTAAGAACTTAGAGGTTCATTGAACGTATTAGTGAAAAGAGCAGCAAAATCAGAGAAAAGGCTTTAGGGCAACATGCAGTGACCTTTTAGAGTAAACTCGTTTTCACTTCAAGCCGTTACACTGAAATATCATAGTAGACCCATTATAAATAATTTCAACAAGCTTTATAACCCAATCAGTCTCCTCTTATCTGATGAATTATTTGTGTAACCTTCTCTCTTACCCTCGCAGCTTCCCGGGGGATACACGAGATTATTATCCAGTCCCTCGCAGTAGTTCAATTCATGCCAGCACTTGTTGTCATATGTAGTTCCATTTGCAGTGCACACTGGATCCTGATATGACGGGCAGTCTTTGAAACACTCACAGTGAGCTTCATGTGCACTGTAAGTCTTACAGACTCCAAATGATGGACAGTGAACCCCAAGGCATGGATTGAGGTCTGCGAGGAGCAATCAATAAATTTTACCGGTGTGCACGCATTTTGCTTGTGAACTTTCAGAAGTCAGACGCATATATGACGTCAGCATTTTTTTGGTTCTAATAATATAGATGAAAAAATTTCTCAGTTCTGATTGGTTAAGATGAATGCAGTTTTCAGTTAATTCATTGCAGAAGAGAATTAATTCAGTGCAGAAGAGGGTTAATTCAGTGCAAAGGAAGAAACAAACCAGACATTCTGATTGGTCAGAATGATTGGTCAAGGTCAATGTCAAGGTCAATGTCACTTGCAGGGTTTGAATAAATTATTTTTGCACGTGATGCGCGCGCTTTTTTTCTGCGTAGTTATGAGAAGCTACCTCGTATTTTTTCATGTATATTATTAATACATAATCACATGATTTTCTCGTGCAATTTGGAATAAATAAGCACTTGTAAATTTTTTCAAAGACCACAAATTGCACTCGCCCTACGGGCTCATGTAATTTTGTCAGTCTTTGAAAAGATTTACTCCTGCTTATTTACTCCAAATTGCACTCGAAATCATGTGATTACCTATACAAATATGTTCCATGTTTCCGTGACTTGGTTCAGGGATAGATCACAGGTAGCATCAGAATGTGGTGAGAACATTTAAAGAGAAGATGGCCGACCAGCTGAGAAAGTTAACCATTCTTTCACCCACAACTAACCCTTCAACGTTAACTTCTCTTTAAAGTGCTACTGAAACGAAATTTTCGTATCTGAAATATTTGTTCTAACCTGTAGTTTTGAATATGCTGATCATCATGAGATAAATTGCTTTGGCCAAAAAGAAGCGAAAGATATCTTTTTTAACCGTTCAAATCAAAAATTTTACACAAAACCATGTCCGGGCCCTGGTACCGAGCGAAATGGATTGATGACGTCACTGGTTGTGTTCACTCCGATAGCGTGGTTTATTTCACTCACTGTTTGTTTGTATTCGTGGGCGAAGGAGATGGCAGATATTGAAGTTTTGTCAAGTGAATCTTCTTCTGAACGAAGCGAAGTTGTCTCCAGTAGCGAAGACGAAGATGGTGGCGTAAAATGGGGTTGACAGGCTTACACGACTCCCAAGCGTGTGTTTAGAGTAGCCTATTCAAATTTTAGCCCTCACGAGTATGTCTTTGAGCGACCGCCCTCTTTTGTAAGATACGAGCGGCGGATTTTTGTATAGTTCGCTCAGTAGTGGTTGTGTTTCTATTAAATGCCAGTTTTTTATGAGAATTTGCTTTATGTGTGGCACTGAGTACGCACATCAGGGA
This sequence comes from Stylophora pistillata, assembly GCF_964205215.1. Taxonomy (NCBI): domain Eukaryota; kingdom Metazoa; phylum Cnidaria; class Anthozoa; order Scleractinia; family Pocilloporidae; genus Stylophora; species Stylophora pistillata. The sequence goes on along the minus strand of NC_142521.1, from coordinate 11,485,912 downwards.
TTGCGTCTTTTTCGAATCGTTCGCCTTAGTAGATGTACAGCTATTTTTTTGACTGTCTCGATCGTTAAGTTGTCTTGATTGCTTTCAGCTTGCGTCACGCGCGCTGATTCGATCGTACTACAGTTCTTAGTGTTCAGTGTTCCAGGCGTTTTGGTTGGTTTTTTTTTCTTTATTTCGGTATTAAAACGACCGATTTCACGTTCATAGAAGCACATGATCGCCTTTAGTGTTTCTTGCTCCGCGTTGTTAAGGATTTGCTTTATCTCATTTTTGAAATCCTCGTCTGCTCTTATTTTAGCCCTCGCCCTATATTGTAGGGATTCTGGGCATGTTCTGCGAGGCATTTGGTACAGAGGGATTTGGGTTCTGTCCTGGTGTACCGGTTCACAAGGGAATTACCATTGTTCTTTCTTTGTTTAGGAGTCATTGGTTAGCTGTTGTGTATTGTTAGGTCTTTTGTATCGGCTCTTGTGAACCGGTACACGAGGACAGAACCGGGATTTGTTCGTTATCCTCAGACTTGCCGAGTAGATCATCTTCAGTGGCGGTGTCGTATGAGGCTTCCATGTTTTCTTCATTCTCTGAATGCCATTGCTTTGGCTCGGGGCGTTTAGTAGCCCATCTACCGTTATAATGTCTTTCCACATTTTCTGTAGATGGTCAAGCAAGACCACGGTTTCGATCCTAATCTTGTGGATCTCCTCAGTTTCCGATTAACTAAATAGACTGGTAGAGATTCGTTCTCGGTATCAGTCGGGAATTTTGCTCCCTATCCGGGCGAACCTCTCGCAGATAGCCAAGATGCCGATGTGGCCGCCGATGAATAAGACGAGGATGGCATTTTTCCCGAAATCCTCTTTATCGGCCTCCCAACATGCAAGCCACACTCCATGCTTTTTACCCTTCTTTTACAGGAGTACACAACCAGTGACGTCACAGGGCTGTTTTGGCCGCGCCAAGATGGCCGCCAATTTTGATCTCAGCCGGTCAACTTCGAATGGTTAAAAATGTACTTTCCGCTATGCGTTGGCCCAAAAAAAGTACACAGCGTTTGCAAATAACGTTCAAACTCTATTATGTTGCAAAAATCTCGGATATGAAAATTACGTTTCAGTAGCACTTTAAGGTGATCTCCATAGTGAAACCTGATTAGAGTTTTATTTGTATAATTAGAATATTTTCATGACACCTACCTCCAATTACAACATAACTGACAGAAAGAGGGTCGTGTTTACTTCCCGTCCCACTCAAGTCTTTGTCGCAAATTCTCATGGATGTCAGAGTAACTTCCTGAAAGTGAAATCAAATGTTGGAACATAGCAAACCTCGGTACGGCGTTTTCCAGCCGTACTCACATCATCGCACACACAGAGCTTTGAAAATGCGATAAAAGAAACAAACAAACAAAAAAAATAATAAAATAGGGCCAGTATTCAACCATCTTGGCTTAACGTTGTAAATCCACTGAGACAGGTTTATACTGCCATCTCAGATGGCCAATCAAAACGCAATGCTACGTCATCATTGATGCTTGCAAAAAAAAAAACGAAAAAAACACGACTCTTTTGAATATTGATTGTAAAAGACATCCTATCTCCAACCAGGACGTGATTATGTTGTTTTCTGGTAGAACAAGGTTCTTCGAGCTCTGTTGAAGATTATAAACATGATGCACAGAAACAAGAACCACGGGTGACTCGTAGAAGGTGATGTTGAACTGTACTTGCTGTCAAAAGTGAAGAAATGTTTTTGGTAAAAGGACTTAATCAAATGAATTATAGTTAAAGAGAAAATAGGAAGATATTTTATTCAGCGCAGCTTGAGGATATGGAAGTAACACATATTTTAAATAACGAATAAAACCGGAATAACAATAAATATTACCTAAAGTAGAGTACAAACAACGCGCGAATAGAGTACAAATATCCTGCGATATTATACAGTTGGTTATTTTGTACTGTAAAACACTTAACCCAGTTTAACCGGTCAGATGCGCGCGCTACGCTTCTTTGTCCGCTTTGCTTAACCGCCTCTTGCAGAATGAGCAAAAACACATGGCAGAAAAAAAAAACAGTTGAATACTAAATGACTTATTACACGTTTTGGTGTGTAGTATTGCTTAGGGTTTTGTATTCATTGCTTGTATTGTATTGTTCGCGTTCAGATTTGCCCTGGGGGCTCCTCAGAATACGGCACAACTCGTAAAAATACTCAAGCGATACTGCACACCAAAACGTTTAAATAAGATAAAGTACATGAAAAACGCATTTACTTCAGCAGAATTAAGCCGTAGTTATCTTTCTCGGTCGGCTTGCCATAGTCACGGAAGAACGCTACTCCTGCTTTAGTGAAGTTGAATTCTGAACCATTGCCAAGGAAAGCCAACCAATCCTGCAAAAATTATCAGAACAAAAACAGCTTCAGGAATGCACAATTCTTCGACAAAATACTAATTCTTGATTATATCATCTACAGGGTTAAACAGGTTAGGACAGAAGTAGTCAGCGATAACTGTATCAGTTATTAGTGACACTACAAACATATTTACTAACCACAATTGTATCGTGATGTTTCCCGTCAAATGGCAGAAATTCCCGGATGCACATCTTAAAACGTCCAGAATCCACATTCTTCAACCAAACATAAATTGAGTCATCTGGTTTAGTGGCACGAGTATACTTGGCTGGTACGAACACAGATGGTTTTCCTCCAAAGCTCTGTCAATTTGTTCAAAGTGTCTATCAATTAGTTTGAGCTTCACTCATCTTAACATTCTATCATCTACACATATTTCAATGTCGTCCCAAGTTATGGTTGGTGAATCGTTTTGGTAAAAAAATTTAGCGCTAAATCCCGACCTCGGTCTATGTAGGGTAACCAACTGACCTGTGAGAATGATACTTTGTCGTACTTTGTTTCTGTTGTCCATTTTCCATTGAAAATCACACTACCATGTATTATTTTTGGATGATTCTGGAAAGCCAACCAGTTAATGATTCCAGTTCCATTTAATCCAATACCTGATTCACGCGCACACACCTAAAAGCCACGTGTAGTAACGGATTGAACCCACATGGCGGCAGGGAAATGAACACGTGAAAACTGCTCACAATGGCTTAACGACACGTGAACGTGTACCTAGAAAGTTATTACCAGAACGGTTGATTAATCACCCAAATTAATATTCGCAAGATTCAAGTTACGTAGTTGAGACGTACGTAAAAACTACCTAAGCTTATCTTTATATTTTTCTCTTTCTGATTAATCCACTTATTTACCTGTTACTGTCCTGGGAGATCATATGGACAGAGAGAGACAAAGGAAGAAGAGGGAGGGGAACAGAAAGGGGTGAAACCACACCCCAGGTATCACTGAGTCACCACGCATTTCAATATTCTTATTTATGGAGGAATCTAAAACTGCACAAATTTTAATTCTTCGAATAATTCCTTTCAAGATGCAGAAGATTCACTGACAAGGCTAACATACATGTTTGCCAGCATAAAATGAATCTGCTATTGATCGAAAACTGGCAATATCACCTGTCCTGAGCCTCTAAATGCGACAGGAAATTGGACTCCCGTGCAGCGAGGCAAGTGACAGTCTGTCGAGGGCAAACATCCACCGTTGCAGCTCCAGCCTTGATAGGACTGTGACATGTTTAGCTTGCCGGCTTGCGGTGTTAAACTTCCTCAGAAAAAAACATGAAAAATTATCTATGGGCAAAATTTTACAAACGAGGTATTTTGGGCATAATGAGCTCTGAAATTTATCCCCCGCTAGTCAAAAGCTAATTCCCGGGAATAATCATTGAGAAAGGTAAAATGAAATGGAAATATCTGAGGATAAACATAATCTGGTAGAGAATGAATCATATTGCAATAAATTCGATGTGACGTTAAAGTAACCAGTATCTATCTTCTCTGTCTGGATTGAGACACGCGATTTCCTGTCTCAGCAATATTTATGAGTCTCCATTATGGGGCTTATAAAAAGAAAAGCTGCTTGCTAGCTAAGTTTCATCTGTTCCATGATTTTCTTGTGGACTCGGCGAGTCTTCTCAGCATGCTTTAAGATACAACATTAGAAAAAAATGATATGCAAATCAAAGAGACTGCACTCAAAAGTGGGTGGATCAAACTGTATTTTCCGCAAATGCGCGAGAGCCGCGATGGAGCAATTCGTTATCAGAAGTACTCCACAACAACAATCTTAAAGTGAAGATGCTTGCATTTCAGTGTAGGCTAAACCAAATTTTACATTTAACACCATGATCGTTGTACGAAAGCAACTGGGCTCTCGTTCAGATTCTTCTAGGAAATAAAATTGTAATGATGATTACGAATTCGAAATTTATGCTTATATGGGTGTTTCATTAAACCATTTTCCAATCGAAGAATGGAGAATGTGAGAAAAATGACAAGGCATGCGCCCCCTTTTTTCTGTCTGAATCCTGCAAAAGGGTATTACGAAGCCGAATACATGTCATGGCTGCTATCATGGGTCTAGAAAATTCAAAACAAGCTTTTGTATTGCATCTTACAGAACACTTACCACTAATAGCAATCACTCTTGGCAAAGAAAGGTTTGCGGAGACCTTACCTGAGACTGTAGGCAGGGTAATTTCAGGGTGGTTGAAAAGAGCCAAACCAAACACAATGGTAGAGAATACTAATTTTCACCCGAACCTTTTCGAACCAAGGCTGATAGTTTCGAAAGAAACTGTTTGGGGCTGCGTCGGTGGGAGTAACGAAATAATTTGGATATATCAACAAAGTTGAAATGGTAAATTGGCCACCGTAATGATTACAAAAGCTGACGTTTCGAGCGTTAGCCCTTCGTCGGAGGAAGCCCTTCGGAGCCCTTCGCTCCGACGAAGGGCTAACGCTCGAAACGTCAGCTTTTGTAATCATTACGGTGGCCAATTTACCATTTCAACTTTGTTGATATATCCAAATCTTTTCGAACCAAGGCATGACTTAAGCTGTTCTCCTGGTCTTTCCAACCCCTGTCTTATGGCAGTTTAGTCAAAATATGATACCTTGTATTGCTTTAAGTTGATTAAGATAATCGTCGACCTGAATTTCGAAGGTCAGGTTAAAAATCCCTTTAAACGACAAAGACCTTCCCTCAGTGCGAAATTATAGCAGTGTACTTGTTCACAAACAGTATCTTCTACAAGAGGCAATTAAAGTAAAGTTTCAACAAAGTTGAAAGAAAGGAAAATTTATCAACATACTTTCGCGTCCAAGAAAGAATTTGTGTTTGTTATCCTTAAACCATTATTTTTGCAAACAAACGATGCGCTTACCGTCAGAAAAGTCATTACTCCACCCAACACCCCCCCCCCCCCCCCCCGCCCGAAAAAAAGACATTAACAGGTATCGCATTATTACTTGTAACTTTTAGGGATTTTACTGAAGAAACACTTAATATTTTTAAGGGATTATTAGACGATTATAAAAAATTGTTCTATCTTATTCCAATATGAAGCAAATGCGTCAAAGAATATGATGTAAACGCTAAGTACGCATGAATGTATTGTGACTCTACTCATACTAGGTGGACTGTATATCAAATGCTTCTTGGTTAATGAAAGTATGCTGGTCTGCAAAATTTGTACACCATTTTCGTTGTTGAGGGGGAGGGGGCAAGGTTTACACTTGTTGGATATTTTGAGGATTTTCTGAAAATGTTTGGGATATTTAGAGGATTTTGGAGGTGTATTCAAAGAAAATAGTATGAATTTCCGGATAGATTTTAACTAATTATCTAAAATGCCGAGAGCAAAACACAGTGAAATGATTAAGGCTAATCAGTTAGAGGCGCATTTACTAGAAGTTTCTGATTATTTGTTTATATTGACTGACCCCATCTATTGAATACAATTTTGAATATTATTTATGTAAGCCTATAGCAGGATAAGTTTCCTCTCAAAATTTCATCCAATTTATTCTTTGTGCAATTGTTTTAATCACAAAGTTTAAAAACAACATGGTTTGGACAGTGTTAAAAGATATAGGTGATTGCTGACATAATCGTGTCTAAACAGAAAACGTGTGATATTTTCCTCGTTATCCGAATCCTAACAGCTTCGATTAACACTCTGCACAACGTTGGCCAAGGAATATCTTCAGCAACAATTTTAGCGGTCAGGTTGAAACATCTAACGGCGTTTATCAAAGAAAGGCCTAAAAGTTATTGTTATACGATTACGTCTAATTTTATAACGTAGGGTCTAAAGCTGCTGATTTTTTGTTTATAATGTTTATAATTTATTATTCCTCATGTGCAGAACAGCATTTACATGGTAATCGACTTTTAGATTTCAGGTACTCCTTGTGCCATATAATGTATAAATGACTGGAGATTGTACTGAGAATTTCCAAGGGAGTGTAGAACCTAGTCCGGGATTGTAATGATTTTGCTCTACTTCATTCATTTTTAATTGGTCCAGAAAATTCGTGCCACCAACCAAGTGCAAATTCCTAATCTTGTAATAAAACTCCAAGCTCCTATTAGAGACTACTATAATTCATAACTGAATTGAAAATAAGTATTGCAAATAGTGGATTCAAGCTTTATTGTTTGCATCTCTATTGTGTTCACTGAGTTCATTAGCATTAATGGAATAGGACTTCATTTTAGACTATTAATACTGCACGGAGTGTCAGCAGATTAAGGTAAGTATGTATATAGTTGAGAATCCGAATAGTCCGTTTGTTTAACACAGCCTCTGAATACCCTGAAAACGATGAAATCGGTAAAATTAATGGTTCGGGAGACTCTCTCTGGGTGTAAAACTGAATTGAATTAGGATAACTACTTGGCATTGAGTTAGTCAATAACATTTTGAACTTCAGGTTTAAAAAAGTTTGATCAAGAGTAAAGTAATATGATATCCAAAAAGAATTAACGTCTCAGTAGTTGAGAGCGCACTGGTTTAAAAGGCAAGTTTTTCGTCCGTTGTACCTTGTTTTCGAGCGCCTCATTTATGGAGCTCTTACGGCGCATCGGCGTCACTCCAAGAGTTCCCCCCCCCCCCCCGGCGCGCTAACAGCAACTTTTATTCACTGATTTCCTTCTTTTTTTTTTTACTCACGCAACGGACTTCATCGAAGAGGAGGGACTCTATAAAGTTGTTTCAAACTGTAACTACCACTGGCTTAAGTGATAGAAAGTATTGCATATGAGTTTTTTTGCATTATTGGTATTCGCGTTTGCACCTTTTTTGTCTCGATTAACATTGGAGGTATTTGAGTCCATTTGTGACTATTCAAAGAAGCCGCCATTTCAACTGTACTTGAAATCTCAACTCTGATAAAATCAAAATCAATACCTTGCTCTCTAATAAACGCTTTAGCTCAGAATGTTATCAGATTAATTGATGCAGGCGGTCGAGAATGTGAACGCCCTACTTGGAGTAAATTCAGCTCCTATGATTTCCACTACCTTTAAAACGACAATTTCTGTAATATCTAGGAAATCTGAAAGATCCTCTCTGGTGTAACCCTAATCTCGTGCCCAAACCTTACCATGTAACTGCAACTGAAATAACCACCTAGCTTTAACTATGGTCGTAACGGTACATGTAAGCTAGTGAATCGAAATCCATTGCAAAATGTTGTTCTAAAACCCACCTTCCATTGTTCAAAGCCTCGAAATTGGGCCAGGCGACTCCGTTAAAAATTCCTATTCGCTAGTTCTACACGCCGCATATTCAATCGCATTTTTATAAAGTCAAGGAAGGCTCGAAAATTACAATTTCAAATATTTAAGATAACAGTTCTTCAAACGATGCATGCTAAAATATAAAAACAGGACTAACTTATTAAATGCCTTTTTAGAAAGAAAAGTTCCTATTCTTTCTTTGAATTGTATTCAAACTAGAAATACTAATAGAATTCAACTCGGAAGACGATTCCAAAGCCGAGGGGGTAGCACTACTAAATGATCTATCTCCCAAAGTATTCTTGGTTATCACCTTTAGAATGCCAATAGCATACCAGACACGTGAAGGCGTCATAGATTATACATGAACGGTGGTAATATAGATATTAAATTACTCTAAACTCAGGCGCCATGATATGCAATATCTTAAATATAATGATCATTATCTTATATTCTAGGCGGTAGCAAACAGATAGCTTGTGCAATTTGCGAAGCAAAGTGTGATGTGACCTGATTTCGGGACACAATAAACCTGGCGAGCACATGCATTCATGTTACCTTGCAGTTTGGAGAATGTATGGCCGCACTTCGCCGAACCATCTGAATAGGCTATTGCAATAGTCAAGGCTGCTTTAAGTGATAAATGCATGAATAAGCGTGTCAAATGCTGTGTCTAGATGTAGCGGTACATATAGATGACAATTTACATATAGACAACAATAAACTTCTTGTAGAAAAGGGAAAGTTTATGGTGTGCCATAACATTTCAGTTTTCCCAGGGTGTGATAACCTTCCTCAAGGCTGACACTACCAGTATCACCAAACCTCAACTGTTTCACTGGAAGATCTTTCTTTTCAGTGAGGAGACCGCTGTCTTCACGCCAGACATCGTCATTCATATCACAGTTACAGCCAATACTGGGGTCTGCACAGGATTTGGTCATTCCACATGCGCACTTGTCACTGTCAGGAGATGCTCCGCCCCAGTAAGTCATGTTTCTAGAATCACGTGACACCCACCACGAATGTCTTTCCTTTAATAGTAGTGCACCATGACACTCGTACTTGATAAACTGTTCACAGTGTGAGGAGACTCTGGTGAGACTCGCCAGCTGGGAAAAACTCGCACCTGTGTAATGAATGTCACGTGAGTAACTACCATGGGGCTCATGTCCATTCACGTGTGTTCTGCTTTCACTGTCGTGACTGATGACTGTCACGCCAACTCCATTCTTGTCACTCATGTCACAGTATGCTGTAAATGGTGCTAAAGGACCCTCGCCATCGGTATCAATGACGTAATCTCTACTTGTATTGCTGACGTATTTTCTTATCGCAGAACACGAAGTGATGTTCAGCGGATTGTTAATTTTGACTTTGGTTTCTATTGCCGTCAGAGCATTAGCTGCTCTACAGGTGTACGATCCTTCGTGTGATTTCTTGATGCTGTTTATTACCAGTGTTCCATTCTGTAGAACATTTGACCCTGCAGGTAGAAAGGACTCGCCATCCTTTGTCCAAGTGATGAAAGGTCTCATGCCGCTCTCGGCCATACAAGGAAGACGAACACTTGATCTAATAATAGGAGTTAGTTCTGGTGGAGGACGAACTTTGAACCTCAGAGGAGAAAATACTGTGAGTTGAGCGGTGTCTGCTGCTGATCCAAGAATGTTCGCTACTTTACAGATATATGTTCCACCGTCCTGTCTTGTCAAATTGAAGATTTTTAGTGTTCCGTTCTTGAATGTAATTCTGTATTTAGGCAAACTACCCACTGACTTGGACCACTTGAAAATTGGACGCGGCCGACCACTAGTAGTGCATTGGATGGTGACGTTCGTTTCTTCTTCAGCTATTACATTTTTGGATGTCACCGGGATTTTAGGTGCAACTGAAGAAAAAAATAGAAAAGATGGAAAAAAACCTGTCATCAAATTTAAAAACGGATGATCAAGGTAATTCCCTTGAAATCTATGTTACATACAGACTTTCTAAACTCAGTTTTTGTGACGAGGCCAAGCGTGTCATTTCACTGAATATCTTCACGTAGGAAAACAACTGGAAAAAATTGCGAACGAGAATAACGCGGGACGACTGGGTAAAGATTCCACTTTACAAGAAGAGAGAGAAAAGACGAAAGGCTCTATTTCAAAACATGTCTGTTGCCGATGTGGAAAATCTCGGGTTAAAAAAGACTGTGCTGAAATACATTTAGCATGTTAAAAGGGAAAGAAAAGTGAAAGCTAAACTAAGTGCTTTCTCTAACAAGTAAAATTAAAATGGAACAGGCATTGATTGAATCCCTCCACAAACATTAAAATTGTCATTTAAGTGCAGTGATTTGTCCCCCTACCCTTCATTACGAAATAAGAAGCCAATAAAGCTTACACTGCACTGTTAATTTAACTGAGGCGTTCACTTGTCCAAGCAGACTTTGCGCTTTGCAGGTGTATACTCCATCGTCCTCAGCTTTCACGTCCTTCACAATTAGGGCACCACTGGACTCTACCACGTGACGTCCAACAGGGAGAGACGAATTAATCTTGTACCACGTGACTGATGGCTCTGGGTTACCATTCACTGTACATTTCAACGTGGCTGTCTGAGTTTCATTGACTGTCTTTCCTACAGGACGCTTCAGCAGAGATGGCGCCGAGAGGGACTGGCCCCGCTCACCTTTGGTACCTTTCACGCCGGGCGGGCCTGACGGTCCCTTAGGTCCGAGGTCTCCCGGTTTTCCGACGTCCCCCTTCATTCCTTTCGCTCCTTGTGCTCCTACTGGCCCATGTTTACCAGTGAGTCCATGTGGCCCAGGTTTCCCTGGTTTCCCTGGAGATCCCCGTTTCCCACGGGTTCCCTGTCTACCCCGCCTCCCTTGGCTTCCTTTGGGTCCGGGGCGACAAAGTGTATGATCTTTAGCACAGACTTGTTTTTGAAGCAGTCGTAGTTCTCGTTTGACCAGCATTTGTACATCGGAATATGTTATGGTTGAATTTTGTTGTGAATTACCAGGCGAAGAGCGTTTTTGTCGTTTTGGGTTAGCTTCCTTACCATCTAAAAAAATAGAAATATTAAAATTTTAGATGTCGGCCTGGCTTACTCCGCCAAATTCCAAAACAAAAGTTAAAAGGTCAAGATCATTTTATCCAAGTCTACTAATAAGTAATGTCAATACTTAATTTTACCATAATCTGCAAAAATTATAGATAATTTTACAAATTCAGATAGTAGTGATAACAAT